>NC_056727.1:1229254515-1229407015 GCF_019279795.1 Protopterus annectens | reverse complement strand
AGAGCCAGACAGACGGGCTGTTATTATGGTAGATATTTATGGAGTTTGTGCGCTCTCCCATCAGCAATCCAGCAATTAAAGCATTTTTGTGTAAAGGTCCTGATCCCCTCCTCCCAGGCAGAGGGATGGGCTACCTGCATTACCACAAAAACTCCAGTGCCCTCCCTCTGTGAGACTCTCTCTCTGTAACAGCATGCTCCTATGCACTCACTGACGGGGTCTACCACCATACGGTGGCTTGGGGAGACTTAAGCCTGGCTCCAGGATGCCTACTGTGCTACCACCCCTTCTCCCAGTGATTGTAGCTGAATGCATCCTATTCTGCCATGCCTTCCTCCCCCTAAAGATGGACTTGTTCTTCCTCCCTTTGCCAGCACCATTAAGCAGCCAAACCACTAATCAAATCTGGTTGTTTGGGCAGTAGTCAGGGCTCTATCCCTCTACACCACAGGTGTTGGCAGCAGAGAGTTACTTCTTATCATATGCATAGTTCTCTTAATCCTCTCGTACAGAAGCTAACAATGGATAATTTTGCTCAGCAAACAATATATCACCCCACCAACCTGATTAAAACCACCACACTGTCCAGTTCTGCCTCTCTGTGGGATATTAGTTCCACTTTGATGAAGTAATTTTCTGTTATAATGTGAGGATCAGTATCCCATCTCTTTACTGATTGCCCTGCTTATATATCTAACCTGTTTCTTTCCCACTTTTGTTTTTTCAAAATCCTAGCCTTTTTTTAAGTTCTACATCCAATGTGGCTTTCTCCTATTGTTTAACACTATGTATGCCTCTCCTTTCCTCTGGGACTGTATTATTAAAAATCTACACCCCTAATAAAAATTTACTAATTTCCCAGTAATGTAGCCATTCTCCCCTTTGCAATTTCTTGCCATGAGTGTTAGTGTGACCAGGAAAATGAATATTTATAGCTGGGGAGTCCAAAGGCTTAGTCACAGTTGGGGAATGGACAGGGACGACGTTTTTATTGTTTACTGTACTACTGAAAATTTGTTACAGCAGCTGCGTATCTCATTGCTATGATGCAACCGATATTCAGGTCCTGTGCGTCATTATTCTTTGTCCCTCAGCTCATGATTATCCAACCAAGTTAAACATCAACCCAATGCATGCTACTCTACAACAAAGTCATAAGTCTCGCCTTTATCCTCAGGCAGATGGCTTTAAAAAGGTTCTGAAAACAAGTGTTTTCACTGGTAGTTTTTGATACTAATGAAACTGTTTTTTGTATGCATGTACTTATTTATCAAGTGTTGTGCATATTTTTGTTTCTTGTTCTAATCTGCATGTAAAACATGGAATGTGAAACTTTAAAAAATAACAATGACTGAGCTGTACGCATAGAGAGAGAAGACAGAACATCTGCACAATTCCAGGTTAAGCCCTGTGTTTTTGGCTATGTAATGTGAACAATAGCACTTTTGTATTTAAATTCAGATCTGTGCCAGTCATCTATCATGAATTGAATGTTGTGTAGTCTAAATTCATTTTTTTAAAGGTGATCATTTATAGCAAAAAGACTTAATCATGTTGTATCATATTAAATGTATGAACAGATTGCATGAACTTAAGAGTAACAGTGAGAATAAAACTGCATTTGACATAATGGATAATTGTGACAAGTAACAATGGTAGACAGTGATTTAGCTAAAGGTGGAGGTAAGCATATAAAACCTGCAGCTGAGCACAAGCTGCTTACACTTAGCACCATACACAGGCAATCTGGTTCTACTACGAAACATCAAAAGCAAAACCTCAAGCAACACTGAAAACTGATGTCCAAAACACAAAAGGGCAAAAAATAAAAATGTATGTGTTTTTTGCAGGGGGAAAGTCTCTCTGCACCCCAATCTGGAGTATACCCCCACACTTCCCAAATTTATGTCCACCAACTCCATGGTCACACCAACTTGAAGCATTGAGACATCTCCCAAAAGAAAGGAATCACTGCTGGTACACACACAGATTGTGCAACGGCAGTGACTTCCTAGGAGAAGCAGTGATCAGCATTGGGTCCCTCAATATATTGTGCTGCAGGCATCCAATACTCAGGAAAATTCCCCTCCCCCACGTGAACATATAGCAGGCAATTCACCATGCTCACTGAGCTGCACTGCTGAGACACAAATGAGACTCGCATTACATGCTAAGGTTAAAAGTGAGCCAGAGACACTTTTGTGTGCAGAGTGCATCGACAA
Organism: Protopterus annectens; assembly: GCF_019279795.1. Taxonomy (NCBI): domain Eukaryota; kingdom Metazoa; phylum Chordata; order Ceratodontiformes; family Protopteridae; genus Protopterus; species Protopterus annectens. The sequence continues at coordinate 1,229,404,793 of NC_056727.1, read as the reverse complement.
CTGCACTGACTAGAAGGTCCAAAAAATGTGTTTCATACTGATTTTTCATAAATTGTTATCTTGACTTTATGCCAAGCTACTAAATGGACCATTCTCCCATCCTGATGTCACTCTAGTGTTTTGTTGCTAAATGCAAAATCATGTCAATGGACATAACTGCAAAACTGTAAGGCATGTTAGCACAACATAATAAACAAACAAATTATTCATGAGAACCCTGTTTGGAGCCATCTTTCTCTGTCACATTTTGTGATTAATTGGTAGCTGGGTATTTCTTCACAAGATTGTAGCAAACACTTTAGTAGGTTTTCTAAATCTGACCTCTGTCTACATGTATGAAAACTCTGCTATGAAATAATCATGATCAATGAGGACACACTCTCAACTGTACAGATTTTTGCAGAATGTCCAGATTTTTACCTTATATTTTTGGTTCGTTTTTCATAAAATTGTGGCTTTCTGGCAGATTAGTGACAAATCATTAAAGATTGACGTCAGAAAATAATGACAAACATTTGAGTTTTAAACTTCATACCCTTCAAGAAGTTCATGCTAATGCAAAACCTATTATTCTATCAACTTTCTAAGTTTTTAAGATCAATATTTCAAAACTGTCCATATTTTTACCACTTTTTTAATGTCTTTGTCCAGATTTCTTACTCTAACAGGTTGAGAAGTAGAGCGATTTTACCTTAAAATATTCTCCAGCTGAACTAAAATACCAGTTTAATACTGTAGTCTCAACATTGAATGTACTTTTTTTCTTGAATATTTTCTTCCATACTGCTACTTTACACGGATGTTGTTTTGCCCCTTAAAACCACTGATTTGCTGCTGTTTATCTTTGGAGATCATCATCCTGTTTTTGAAATCGTGGACAGAGTACAAGATTATGGAGATTTGTCTAGACCTAAAGAAACATAATTAATATTACTGCAGTGAACTTGGATCCTGCCTCCATGAATTAATGCAGTAGCAGAAATAGGTAAATATTTTATGGGACCTTCTCATCCTAGAAAGAGAACTGAGGGATACTTCACTGAGATAGTGACTTTTGGCCATTGTATGGTAATGTTGCTTTGGATGATTGAGGTAAACTGCAGTGCACATAACACCTTTTCACAACATGTCTACATGCAGCTATTCACAATTTTTGAATATTTACTTTTTGCTCCCAGTCCAATAATATTCTGACAAACATAATTGAGCAATCACCCTTATAACTGTTTTATTCCATCAAAGAGTGAGACTCATAAGAGGGGGGAGTGGTGCTGTCACTCAGCGGAATGGGGAGGGATTGGAACCTTAATTTACTATGAGTCCTCTCATTCTCATGGCCACAGTTTCATAATGTCTACAAAACAAGCCAGATATTCATGTTGCTCCATATGTTTCCTTTACTACTGTGATCTGCTGTGCCTCTGATATGATGAACTTTCCATTTGGGGTTGAGGATACATTGCCACACCCATCAGTTTTCTCTCATGGAAAGCAATCCAGTAATCCACCACTCACTTTTTCTCCAGCTGGGACTTAAGCATCTGGATTACTATTTTGATTCTTGGTCTCTCGCATGTGAACAGCCCTATTTCTTCTGGCTGAAAAGCCATATCATGTATTGGACTTCAGATCTGATTGATAACAACCCCACTAATAACATGTTTCCTTTATTTGGTAGTAGTAGCTGAGTTAGTACAGAAAAGTTATTTCTGATACCAGGCTTTCAGAACATCTGTGACATTAAACTCACTAGTGAAAAGAAAACGGTGTTATGGAAATGAAATCCTGAGATTTGTTTTTCCTTACCAAACATTGATAATAAGCCTGATCTCCATTTGGACTCTTCTTTCTCTTGAAAGTATTTCAGACCAGCATTGTAGAGACACCAAGAAACCATGACACCAAAATAAGCACCAAACATGTGAACATACATGGTACTGTGGACTGGCTTAATCTGCAACAAAGAATAAAATAGTTAGCTTTCAACACTTTTAAACTAATGATAATGTTGCACATATCTTTTCAACAAACAACAGATCATCTTCCTAAAGAACACATGTATTTGGGTATTCCTTTGCAGCCTAGGTCACCCATCCTAAACAACTTACTGCATGAATGATCTGAACAGCCTTCTTTTATTAAAATGAATATGTTGTTTATGTGGTGTGAACAGGAATGTACAGACCAGCAAGCAGACCAGACTGCATCATGCGTAGGTTACTGTACTGCCATCAGTGCTAGAACTGAATAGCCAATGCCATCTTTCATCAAGGGCTTATCTGTACTGGGCCATACTTTCAGTGGGTTATACGTATTATCTTAGTCCAGTCTAATTCTTTTTTACGATTGGGTTACATCAGAAATTAACAAAGGAAACCCAAATGATGCTGCATACACCTTAAGTGCAGTTAAGCCTTTGACCTGATTCACCACAGAATATAGGACAACAAATGGTTGGATGTAAGGAAGCAATGAGTAGTAGGTAAGGAGGCCCTCCCAATGGAAGTAGATGAAGTAGGGTCCCATGAGGACAGTCCTGAGACCAGTGTTCTTTGGCATCTTTGTATCAGACATCATAAGGAGCACTGAGGACAGGGTCAACCAATTTGTAAATAATGCCAGAATAGAAGGGACATTGGAAGATATGGGAGCAAACCTTCAAAGGGAGCTGAGGACACTAGCAGAGTGGACTAACAAATGTTATTTAACTTGTAATATGTGGAAGTGTAAAGTACTTCATATAAATTCTAACCTCAAAGCATACTTTCGGCTCAGAGAAGTGGCTCTAAAAAAGCACAGATCAGGGGAAAAAAGATTTTAGTGTGGTAGTAACTGAAGAAATCAGTCACCAAGTACAAAGTCAGAAAGGTGTTACAAGCTCCTAAGATGCTGAGTTTTGCCCTTAGAAGAGCAGATTCCAGGAACAGCGAGTTTATATTTCCAGGTTGTGGATTGGCATAATAGTTAAAGCGTTTGCCTGATAAACACAAGGTGCAGGGTTTGATTCTCAAATTGGATAGTTGGCTAGGTTTAAAATGATCCAGAAGGGCAGTTAGCCTAGTAGTGACCTGTGAATCTATAAACTCAAGGTCAGGTCAGATACAGAGTACAGTAGTTAGTTCTGATCTCCATATAGTAGAAGGATAGCAAGCCATCCAAGAAGGTATGAAGAAAGGTTGTCAGTGTAACAAAACGAATGGTGAGCAAAAGGTATGAGTAGAAATTATAAAAGTTAAAAAGCTATTCTCACATTGAAGATAGGTCCAAAAGGAGAGACATAATATGGTTTAAAAGGCACTCAGGAAAATGTAATGGCATACAGCTTAAAAGGAAGGACAGAGGAGAGCAGAGGAAGCTAGCCTAACAGATTAAGGGTGCAAAGTTCAACTTAGGCATAATGAAATGCTTTTCCACATGAAAAGTACTACATACAGGAAACATATTACTCCAGCAGGTACAGGACTGTAAGAGTAGAGACATTATGTTTGGCTTTGTCTGAATCTTTTTGTTAAGAGGTTGAAAGCCATGCTGCCATCTGCAACTGCTGAAAATGAAGTCATTCTCCCTCATGTAACCAGTAAACCAGCTCGCAGAACTCCCATGTTATAAATTCTTGACATCCTTCATCTCTCAAAAAATGTTGGACCATTAAAACTCTTCTATTCTTCCAAACCTTACCATCAATCATTTCTCCCTGAACTCTTATATTATGATTCTAAATATTCTCCTTAAGCAACTCCTCTGTTATCATACTCTTCAAGATTTTAAATTTATTCAACTGAGTTAAAGCAGCGCATTTTTTCCACACCAACCTTTTTACTTTCCCTGACTTAGACTCTCTTCATTTCTTTGAAAGTAAAGGATGCCTTCACTGCCAGCAGATACATCCGAAAATCTGGCATTGCCCAGCTTCATCTGCTCCTCCTCCCCAATAAATACATTCTCTCTTTACAAATCGGTTTACCCTTACTGTTCCAAATAATTTTTACCTTTTTCAACTTATTACTCAGATCCTTAGAACATGAATTCTGTTTATTCTGGTTTGGGTTCCAAATGCTTAATTGTAATAACAAGCATAATATAAAAAAAGTGTTCTTAGTAAATTCATTAATATTTATAATATTAATTGGTTCTCTCCAGTTTTAAGAGCTTTTGCTGATGCTGAAATTCTAAGATTGCTAATAGCACTTGTGTCGTCATTATTTAATATACAATTAAATTTCAAATCCAAGATCAGGCTACCCATGATCTTTAAAATTTGATTTTTTAGGTCTTTGCAACAAAATGAAAATACTTTTATAATTCTCAGAATATTCTAGAACATATTTGCTTCATTGTCAAGATCTAAAACATCTTGATTTGTAGATCACAGAGGATTTATCAGTAAGGCTGGTTGCCCTGTCAGTGGTTTGGGATCTTTATATTACACACTGTTTTCAGTATATAGGTTCATAGGTAAGTACTACGGTAGTGGCCATTGCAGCCCATTTTAAGCCTAGCAATTTCCCTTTTTGTACTTGAAATAACCTGTCCCATGTGGTTATAGATTGGCCTACCTATTCCATGGTCAATAATTATATATATTACCCCTACTGAGAATAACTAGGATCATACAAAAGATAATTTGAGGACCCCATACATAGGATAAAGCATTAAGAGATGCCTCTGTCCACTAGTAGTACAGGGTGCAGTCCTGGGGTAAATTTTCTGTTTCCCATCCATAGATCTAAGTTGCACTTGAATATGGACTGAGATAAACCTTGTTTTATGTGGACGGGGAGTCTGTTCCAGAGCAGCAGTATCCTCTGTGAGATATATCTGTCCCTCCAAACCACTCTGCTGATGTTTCAAAAGAGATTTAGATCTCTAGATTCAGTATTCTGATGCCATTTGGCTTGTTGATGTGCAGTAAAGCCATGAGTATTGAACTGGAGGATGCGTTGTATGCTGGACACAAGTCACCTCTTAGCAGTATGTACGATACCTAGTATAGTGACAATGCTTTGAGTCGGTCCATGTAGGACATGTTGTTTAGGTCTCAAATCCTTTTAATAAGATACCTCTGTGGGCATTCCTGTTGTTGTGTGTCTGGTCAGATACTTGCTAAAGGGAGCATTATATTCAATGACTGGCCAAATAAGGGCTGAGTAAAGGGGGACAATGACATCCATAGATCTAGACACAAACCATTTATTCATAAGCTGTGCAATATAGAAGGACCTTCTCACATCAATGGACACATGTTGGTCAAAAGTTACATCACTGTCCACATAAGTTCCCAAATCCTGAACAACTAGGTCAACTCTTAGGGGCGTATTGTCAATGTGGCAGTTCCCTGCAGTTGATGACTTCCCAAAGGACACAATCATGTATTTCTTTGGCATTTAGTTTCAGTCCATGATTTCAGCAGCAGTTATTTGTTTGGAACAAAGCTTCCTGCAGGATGACTAAGTCATTTCAGGATTCAATGACTGCTACTAGCTTGCAGTCATCTGCAAATGCAATCAGCTACAGCCCTTTGGTATTGGCTTTTACTTCAGAAAAGTAGATGCCAAACAGGAGAGGTCCTAGCACAGAAACCTGGGGGACTCCACTGGTGACTGGTCTCTTTGAGGAGATAACATTACCTGTTTTGATTTTCTATGCCCTATCTATGAGCCAGTTGGCAATGCAGTCAGTGAAGCAGGGGTTTATTCTCATTTTTTAGCTTTTCTACTATGCCTGCATGGGGGATTGTGTTAAAGCTTTGGCCAGGCTGAGGTATGCAGTGTGTGCCATTTTGCCTTTATCCATTGCTTAGGTGATATTTTCAGGTTGAGTAAGCATGACCTGACATTGACAAAGCCAAACCAAGATGGGTTTAGTGTTTGGAGTTTCCCTATGTCCTTATTGATTAGTTCCATGATAAGTCTTTCCATAGCTTTGCATATGAGGCTGGTTAGACTTATGGGTTAGTAATTGTCTGGGTCCCCCCTTATGCAGGGGAATGACTGTAATTGTTCTCTATTCACTTGGTACAAAACCTGTATGAAGGCTCAGATTGAACAGTGTTAGTCTTATTAGGGGTGTGGCCAAATCCTGCTTCATGCTATTTAAGATGCATCCAGGCATATTGTCAGGACCCAAAGTATTTTTGGTTTTGATAGCACTTTTAGGACTTGGTCTTGTGTGATACCTGGAGGCAAGCCAATTTGAGGTATATCTTGAGGGACATACAGAAAGGAGAGAGCGGCAAGGTCAGAGCTAAAGTTATCAGTTTCCTATGTCATTATTGATCATTTAATTCCTTTCATGGCTTTGCATATAAGACAAGTGAGACTTATGGGTCTGTAGCTTCCAAGGTCTGTAGATGGCCCACCTTTGTGCAGAGGAATGACTGTTGCTGTTCTCTATTTGTGAGACATGAAACCTGTTTTGAGGTTACAGTTAAATAGCAATAGAGGACCTAATAGGTCATGTTTCATGCCATTTATAAGGCATTCTGGGATATTGTCTGGGCGCATTGATGCAGTGTTCTTGGCCTTAGAGAGAGCATTGAGGACCTGTTCCGTACTGACAGTAGGGGAAGTTACAGTACATTTGATGGTATTTCCTTACAGGGGGTAAAGGGGAGAGAGGGGTAAAGTTAGAGCTGAATTTGTCTGCCAGTAGCTTTACTATAGCTTCAGCCTCAGTCTAGATAATATCATTCAAAATCAGATCAATGCATTCCTGCATAGTACTTTTGAGATTACATACATAACTAAAAATGCCTTGTGATTGTCTTTGGCTTGGGTAGCTACTTTATCCTCAAATTTGGCTTTGGTGGATTTTATTAAGCTCCTGAGTTGTTTGTTTATTTCAGTGACAAGGGCTCTAACATTCTGGGAATTACTCTTTTTACATTTGGTCAAAATTCTTTTCCTTTTATTATAAAGCTTGGGAACTATAGCTATTAACATGCTTGTATAGGGTTTCGGTGAACAGTTCTGCATAGACTGCAATATTCTCAGGGTTTATGGGGTCTTGAAATTTTGCCAGTAGGAAGTTAGTCTTAGAGTGGATCTTGAACATTCTAGGGTTAGTGGGGTTCTGAGTTTTATTTTTACTTCAAAGGAGACCGTTTTGTTGTCTGACCTTACCAGAGAAGACATTACCTTAGGGGATGGGGTGTGCAGCATTCTCCCATATTACTGAGGACCAGATCCGGTATGTTTGCACCCCAGGTCAGTGTATTGAAAAGCTGGTCAGGGGATGTTTATTTACAAAGCCCAGGAATCTCTGTGCCTGCATGATAGGTGTCTTAAATGATTCCCAGTTAATAGTGGGGTAATTAAGTGACCCATGAATATGGTATTGGTTTAGATAGTGTGTGTTTCCAATAAGCATAAATACATATTGTAGATTTCCTGGGTCATAGAGGAGGACCTATAGCTTGCAAAGAAGTGGTATGGGATTTTGTCTGTGGTGATTTAAATGTGGAAAACTCAAGTGCATTGTCCTGTTTGACCAGCCTTGGGGTATATTTATTTCAAGACACCTCCACCTTTAGTCCCTGTATGTGTAGTAGGTGGTCTAAATGTGTGGAAGACATTATAGCCTTGCACTGATGGTATGCCATCTGCAGCTTTAAACCATGTCTCAGTGACCACACAGACATCAGCATTTTCTAGGGTAAGGAGAGCCTGTAGGGAGTAGAATTTGTTGTTTAGACTCCTAGCATTGAGCAGTAACACGTTTAGATTTTCTTGGTTTTGATTTACTACATTGGAAGTACTTTCAGTTAGCATTGCCTAAAAAAAGGCACTATGGAGGAGGACAATATATTAGCTAATATTCAAAAGCCTAGAGGGGAGAGGTACAGACCATCCCTGGTGAAGCAGCCTGGTCTGTTGACTATCTCCTTCCATGCTGACAAATATTGCACCCCCTTAGAATGACACCAGAAACTAAGCCAATTAATAAAGTCAGTCATCTTCTGGTTGTATTGTGGCATCATTCTTAGAGAAGGTAAAATGCTGCTCAGTGCTAGGCTCATACCAACTTGGGACACATATTCCAAAAACTCCATGATGTCTCTCTTCATATAGTGTAGGGAAGTATATCCCAGGTCATTTACATCTACATGGACTATGACTGAGTAATACTGGTACTTGTGGTCCAATGACCTGAGTACCTGCATAATGTGGAAGATCCTCGTCCCTGATAAGAAACTGACTGGACTTTCTCCTTACTTAGCTTGGTGAGAGGGAGATCAGTATGTCTCCCAATGGTGACTCCAATGACCAGAATGTTCTATTGTGTGGTTGCTTGCCTTATGGACTTAGAATAGAGGCTCTTTGAGATGTGGCTGTATGTGTTAATGTGGGTGTTATTTTAAAAGAATGCATTCTTGGCTGCTGACAGAATTTGCTATGTGTACTTCATCTAGGAGGTCTTGGTGGTTTAGAAATGTTACATTTAAGTGCCTCAGCATATGTGGGTCTATGTGTCTGCTTTGAACTGTGTGTGATGGGTCCAGTGTGTGTACTACTGACAACCTGATTGACATTAGGAGTGATTTTATGTGGCAGCTTTGCCTCCACTGACATTGTGTAACTACATCTCTCACATACCTTATCAGTTTATTGGGGAATCGGCTGATTGTCAGTAAACATGAGGTGATTTCTACATTGCCTCAGGATGCCTATATCCACCAACCTGGTAAGGAAGATACTAGGAAAGTTCATATCCATGGTAACAGGCCCTTTTTATTGATTAGATGGTTGCAATGAGAATATAAAGTAATGTCAGGAAGATCTGGTACTACCAGGTATTGGCTAAAATTTCAAGGTGCTTTTACAGGTAAAATGTCGACTCAAGGTGTCAGTGTCTATACAGGCCTCTGCCAAACACTTAAGGGGAAACTGATAAGTAGACCCTGTTGATTTATGGATGATGCATTTAGAGGGATATACTGAATGCAGGTTAGACAGCAGCTAATTAAGCAGTGCTTACAGAAAAGAAAGAATTAGTTTGTCAATAATGATGAAAAGAGGGGATTTGCCTAACTGGCTACTGCCTGGCTACTACAAGTGCTGCTCTCCCACAGCTTTTCACTGCTGGGATACAATTCTCCTCTGCTTCTTCTCTCACCAGAAGCAAAACAGTAGCACCATTCCCAAGATGAGAAGCAGACCAGAGGCTCTTTGGTGATCAACAGTCTTGTCCCAGATGATGTAGTCTGTAGGCTTGTTGTAGCCTTTTCCAGGTAGATGCCTTGAATACCAACCAGAAGGAATAAATGCTCTCTGCTCTTTCTCTCAACAGGAGCAAAATATAAGCATAAATTCCAAGCTGGCACCTATGAAGCAGTTATCAGGGTTTCTGATGATCAGCATTCTCTTCACCTGAAGAAAAACAGAAGCACTAATCAAAGATAACTACTGAGAGACAGAATATGGGTTCTCCAGTAATTGGTGGTCTTGGTCAAGATGTTGCAGATTTTAAAGGTAAGATGGAAAATGGGTTAATATCAAAACAGTTGCAGTGTGCACTTAGCAGTTAGATATGAAAGAGGGGGTAACTCAGGCTTTAGCAATCTAAGGCAGAGCCATAGATTGCAAAGGGGGCGGGCACTTAGTATTCTGGCATTATGGAATGTAGTGGGAAGACTAAAAGATTTAAATAACTGAAGGGGAGTGACTTCATAAAATGATAATTTTGTGCTTACTGACAATAATCAATGAAAGAGGAGAGGGAATGATATATGTGGTCAAATTTACATAAGGGACAAGCAACTAGAGAGGCAGTTGAGTTTAAAAGGAGTACAGTACAAGGGTGGGGGGAATTTCATTTTTGTGTGACTCACAAGAGACACAGCTGTGGCCTCTTTACTAGTTTAAATATGCAGTTGAAAGCATAACACAGGTAAAACACAGTGCAAAGAAAATACATCACAATATACAAAATAGAAGATGGCAATGAAGCAATACAAAGTACAAGAAAGGAAAAACATATTAACCTTTTCCTCACCACAATCTATGGCAGAGTCTGAGTGAGCTTTTCCAAAAAAGCCTTGAAATTGTTTATTTTACCCCTTAAACTGAAGGCTTAACCCCTAAATCCATCCTCTGTTCACAAGTAATTAACCTTAACTGACCTGTTCTAATTTCTGTGTGACCAAATAAAATATATTTTTTGTTCTAAGTAGTAATGGGAAACTAACTAACATTGAATAAATGTCTTTGGGATGGAAAATATTATAAAAAAAGTAAATGAACAAGGTACAGATACTCCAGACAAAATACTTTTAGATCGCATTCTGAACATTAACTGCAGATTATCTCATGATCAAGCAAATTCTTTACTAAAACCAATTTTATTTTCAGAAGTAAAAGGTCAAATGAATAAATTATATGATAACAAAACTCCGGGATTGAATGGTATTATTCTTCAGTTTTCAAATTTTTTCCTCAATAAATTATGTTTCTATTGAAAAGGTTTATACCAGTACAAGGTAGTAACTATAACCCCCCCCTCTTGGAAATAGTGCTTAAATGCACATAGTTTAAAGTAGGATAAAGAGCTTGCAATATGTTCTATGTACAGACCCATTTCATTTTTCAGTATAGATTATAAAACAGTCATATCTATCATGTCTAGAAGATTTAAACTGATACTACCATCTCTTATTATTGGGGACCAGACTGGATTTGTAATTGCCAGACAAACTCATAATATTAATACAATAATAACATCATTAACTGGTTTTGTTAATAATAAAGAAAACTTGAATATTATCAGTTTAGATATGAAAAGGACATAAGAGCATTTAATTTGGTTAAGTGGTCATATCTTTTTAAAGTTCTGAAATTGTATGGTTTCCCTGATAGATTTACAAACTTCTTAAACATTTCTAACTACCCTATTTTATCTTCAGACGTGATGCTTAGTATCCCAGTTGTTGAATTCTTTGCAAATGTTATTAGAACGGGATAGCATGCTGATAGCTTTAAAATTAATAGCAATTGTTTTTCTAAAGTTCAACCTTGTGTGTGTGCGTGTGTGTGTGTATGTGTGTGTGTGTGTGTGTGTGTGTGTGTGTGTGTGTGTGTGTGTGTGTGTTTGTGTGTGTGTGTGTGTGTGTGTGTGTGTGTGTGTGTGTGTGTGTGTGTGTGTGTGTGTGTGTGTGTGTGTGTGTGTGTCATGTTAAGCATTTAAATGCATCCGTAAATCTCTGAAACATTTGAAAAAAATCTCTAAATCAGGATTCGACAACAATGAAACTAGTACAATAGCTTAAAATCAAGATATGATTAATCCCTGAAGCAAGCATTTTAATAAAAGTCGAGTACTATAAATATGAAGTATTTTAGGAATCATTCTAATAAACAATATTAGTTAAGATAACACTGATAAATCATGATAACATTGCAAAAGATTCACTTGGATGAGGGGTAACTTGCAAGTTAGTTGTAAATCATTGACTATGGTGGAGCTTAGGCAGTAAGTTTCAAAGGTCCTCTTTCCAGACATGGTTGTCATTACATTTGGTGGTAGGTAGGTCCCTATTTAACTGCTAAGTGGAATCAGTACGATAATACAAAATCCGCAGAATAAGAGATGTACTCAGTCATTTTGAAGTTCACAATCTTTATCAGCAGATGAGCTTTGCTTTGATGACTATGTACACTGAGCTAGAGTTATCCAATGTATTACAGATTTTGAGGGTTGAGCTTATGGTTTATGCCCCTTTTTACATCATTGTGGGTATATCTGGGCAGGACATTCTGTTTTTCAGTCCTTCAAACTTTAACTGGTGGGTATAGCCCGTTGTGCGAGGGGGTGGTTATCTAATGTATTCTATCACAATTCAAGATATATGTTTAAAAAATTTTTAAAACCATTTTAGAGCTATTTAAAAAAAATACACAGGCTATTTTAAGTTATCTCAGGAATTTTTAGATCTTCATTTTCCAATTAATATTAGTTTATTTAGAGCTACAGGAAACTGAATCATCCTTTAAAGTGTAAATAACATATATAGAGAAAAATATATATTTGTTAGGGCTAAGAAGCATAGATTACGGTATGTGGGAGGGAATAGAGGTAGTGGTCATCTAATTTCTGCTGTGTTTTCGGTTATCCTTCATAAGATCTGCCTGGTGTTAGTTGAGTGAGTTTTAAATGATGTTTCTGCTGCCATGTGTCAGGTTTTGGCTGACTTGAGCCTCTTAGGGAAAAAAGTGTAAATTCTTAATTGATTTATTATAGGGGTGCTGCCATTGTATCGCCATATTTTCATTTTTAAGTTGGTGTATGCTATTACAGCTAAATTATAGCTGAAATATGGTTCAGATACATGTACATGGCCCAATTGTAATTATCTTTTATTTAGACATAGTTGCCTGAAGTAGAGGGGTCCTGGGATTGAAAAAGTCTAAAATCCAATGGAGGATCATCGTACATTTGGACCTAGATTTCTATGATGAGTCCAGTATTCCGGTTTATTGCTTAAATATAAAAAAATAATTAAAAACCCATTCTTAACTTCTGCAAACTTGACCACAGGAAAGTTTACTAACAAGAGAACACCTGAGGCCAATATCCAGTAAGGACACACAAACTAGTAAAGACTCCATACCTGTCTCCTTTCTTCCCTTACTAGTGGAACTGACAGCCAGCTATCTGGAATTTTGTAACTAATTCTATGTCATTTGTGAATATTGATATGATTTATACAGAACTGTATGTTATGTACTGAGCTTCAAAAATATATCCACAGTGTACCCTACTGGTACATAAAAGGGTTAACTTGCAAAACTTAAGAATAGTTGAGGTTAAGTTACTTTATAGCTGGGCCATAAACAAGAGAAGTTATCTCTCAGTTTCAGTGTAGCAGACACAATGTCTAGAGCTACAAGTTTTTTGTATTGTCTTGGAGAGAAGTAATTACTAGGTTTAAAATGTAAAAGTGTTTTACTGCTTTATGACTTCCTAGAAGCAGCAAAGATCTGCGAGAGATGTATTTTTCACACAGAGATGTTAAATGTTGGACACTAGCAGTTTAGCTTGGGAACTAAAGTCAGGTGACAAAAAGTGATGTCATCCAAGCTAACCCAGCAGTAATATTTGATATTAATTTAAGAACTTTCTCAGAGAGACACTGTGCATTTTCTATTTTGTCTTGGACCTAGAAAGAACATCCACTCATCATCACCATCATCTGCACTTGCCTTGCTGTAACTAAGATTTAGGGTATAGTATCTCTTTTAGATATAGATAGGAATATAGTAAAGATTACTTTAGATGTTTTCTGTATTTATTTGAGACTATCCTGCAATGTTGTTTTAAAATATTTCCTGTGATTTTGAACTCTGAAGTTACTGTGTTGTGGCTGATATTTGTGAGACATATTTAAGCTCTAAGAGTACTTGCATATGTATTTGGTAACACTGTACAGGCCACTCCTAAATAGCCTTGCAAGTCTTGGTCAGACTACCATTTGGATATAGTAACATTATACAGTAGGACTGGACATCCTTTGTAAGGGCCTTATAGTAGCTGATAAGTAGGGGTTGGTGGCAGTGGAAACTACCTTATAGTCTGGGCAGAAGGGGACATAGCTAGTAAACCTGTGCCAGCCTTCTCCAGGTGCATGTGTGTGCTTGTATATAAATCAAATCTTAAAGTGTATGTGTGTGTGTGTCAGCTACTTGGACAGGGACACAAAGCACTAGTTGGACAGAGAGGGTGCTGGAGGTGTTGGCATGGCCCCTCAGCTGAGATCTTAACGCTATAGCTGTGCCAGTGGGGAGTCTTACTGGGGATCTGGAGAAAGAGGGAGAAACCAGCCCCAGACTGATTGTGATCTCTGTATGCTCTTAAGGGAAATTGCACTTTACTGTGTGTGTACTTGTCATCCTCCCTGTGTGTACATCCACTAGCTGTTGCCAGTGGTGAGAACTGTGGGTCCGTGATTACTGGGCTAGTGCAGGGGTGTTACAACCACTAAGGCTTAATTGCATGTATAACTAGGGCTGCTCTATACTTATGAATCCTGATCAAGGCAAGGTTATACATGATAAACAGATCTGGTACTTGTTTTTTAAGTTATTACCATTTGTATGACTTGCTCTACTATTTACAATGCATTCTGTGTTTTTAATTTAGTATCCGTGTGTCTTAGTAATGATTACTAGAGATCACTTATATTGTTCCCATTCCCTAATTAAGCTTGCTCTACTGTCAGCATTATTTTAATAGCTGTTTACAATGACTATTTTCATTTTTTCATTTTTAAATTCTTATTTTCAAACTACTAGGTTTTGTGGTCATGAAGGAATTCCCCACGGCGTATTATTTTTACTAATACTCCCATACACAGGGACTACTAGCAGAGCCCTTATAGAAACCTCTGAACTTAAAATTTAAACTCACCACTCCACTCTGCATTTACATTTTTGGATAGAACCACCCCTCCCACACCCTCACTCGCTTACATTAAACTCTAGTAAGGTAGCCAGACTGCCAGAAATGTCAGTATGCATTTTCGCTGCTGACATAAGGCTTTCATTATTCACTCATAAATTAGGATTCTGCAAAACCACTGTACTAGCCCAATGTTACGTCTCCCACTGTTTCTCCCAGCAAACCATTCTAATAGGCACTACCTAGATTAAGTTCCCCACTAAAATAGATATATATAATAACTATATTAATAACTTTTTGATTGGTCTGCCATGAGGCCCTGTAAGTAGTCAAGAACCAACCAATTATGAGCTAAAACCATGTGGCCGCATAAAGAATCAGTAAGCTAGTCCTTAATTCTAAGCCAATTCAAGCTCATTCTAAACCTATATAAAAACTTAACCATAATGTAATTTAGTGTAACATATCTATTAGGCTTTTACCAACTTAGTGTCTTAAACCATAATGCAATACTCACCCCGGTATGCTCTCATAACAACCATGGCAACTCTTGCTCACCCTTCCAGTTTCGCAACCAAATGACATATTCCCGATGGCACCCCTATTATGCAGGATACCCACAGGCAATGAACATAAAAATATAAATAAAACAGAAATACAAAAATAAAAGATAACAATATTTTTTCAATTAAAAAGCATGTGGCCTTATGAAGGATCAATAAGCTATTTCCTCGGTGCTCCGCCACTGTAAGCCCAAGAAACTACAGTTTATTATATTATATTATATTAAATAAAATTACACTTTAATAACCAACTCGACCTTCAAACCATAGCACAGTATTCCCCCGGTACGCTCCCATAGCAACTGTGGCACCTCTCGGCCATCCTTCTTCAGCATTGCAACAAAAGAAGCCCCACTAAAAATGCTTAAAACATCAGAAACACCCTCCCTATTTCCAACAGCACCCCTATTAGGCACAATACCCGCAAAGGCATAAACATTATATATAAAAATAGAAGATAACAAATTATATATGTCCAATAAAAATTAGAAACTTTGGGAGCATCCTGGTTTGAAGTTTTAGACCACATCACTGACTTAACAACACACAGATTCTCTATCCACCTCTTTAAGAATGATTAATCCAATTCAATACTCTATTTTGTAACTATTTTATATTTCTTTTTATTTAAACAATAAACTAGAAAACTGGACCCATCATAGAAATCCAGGTGCAACTGTAAGACAATCCACCATTAGATGTCAGACTCTCTCAGCCTCAGGGCCCCTCTACTCCAGCCAACTACATCTAAATAAAAGGTAGTTACAATCAGGACATGTACTCATATCTGAACCATATTTCTGCTATGATTTAGCTGCAATAGCACACAGCAACTTAAAACTGAAAATATGGCAATACAATGGTTTTACCCCTACAATAAATCAAGTAAGAAGCTGCACTTTTTTCCCTAAGAGGTTCAGGTCAGCCACAACCTAAGACATAGCAACAAAAAACAATTTAAAACTCACTCAACTAGCGTCAGACAAATCTGACAAAGGGCAACCAAAAGCACTGCAGAATTTAGATGACCTCCCTTCCACCCACACTTAAACCTATGTTTCTTAGCTCTAAAAATTATATATTTTTATGTATATATTTTATTTACACTTTGAAGGATGATTCATTTCCCTCTAGCTCTAAATAAATTAATATTAATCAGAAAATGAGGATCTAAGAATTCCTGGAATACCTTAGAAAAAACTGTGCAATTTTTAAAACATAGCACTAAAATGGTTTGAAAAAAATTTTGTTTTTTAAATGTATATCTTGAATGTTGATCCAGTATGTTAGGTATCCACACCCACCACTCAAAGTGGGAAGGACAAAAAACAGACTGTCTTGCCCACATATGCCCATAATGATGTAAAAAGGGAGTGTAGACCCTAAGCTCAACCCACAAAATCTATAATAAATTAGCTAACTCTAGCTCAGTGTACATAGTCAGCTAAGCAACACTCATCTACTAATAAAGATACATTCATCCATCCATCCATCCTTCACCCCTTTTTCCCATTTTGCACATGGGGTCGGGGTGTCACTTCTGTAGTGACAATCATCTTGAGCCAATGTTTACACCACTGGGTGGCTAGCCCTGCCACAGTAAATCAATTGCACCACTCACTAACGCACATACTCTCACCTACAGCCAATTTAGAGTGTCCAATCCACCTACTTATCATGTCTTTGGAATGTGGGAGGAAACCAGAGCACCCAAAGGAAACCCACGTGACTGCAGGGAGGACATGCAGACTCCACACAGAAGGTACCCCAGCTGAGAATCAAACCGGAGAACCTTTTGCTGTGAGGCGACAACACTAACTGCTGCACCACCTCGTCAACTTCAAAATGACTGCGTACATCTCTTAGTCTATGGATTTTGTATTACTCTACTGATTCCACTGAACACTTGAATAGGAGCCTACCTACAACCACAGCTAATGACAACTACATCTGGAAAGAGAACATTCAAAATTTACTGCCTAAGCTCCACCTTAGTCAGTGATTTACAACTAGCTTGAAAGTTACCCCTCATCCAATTGAACCTTCTCCTCAGCACCAACTGTGGCAGCTGAGAATTTTCTTGCAGGACTAGGCAGCACTCCCTTTTAGTGAATATTACAAAAGACTTCAAAGTTATAATTGCAAAATGGAGCATATTGTGTTTTCCATGGAGGATAAATTATGACTGACTAAAGTAATCACACCTGCCAAAATTCTTTACATCATTCACCCCACACTTTAACTCCAGCTACAAACAAAAGTTTATTAAACTTAAGAAATATATTTCCACTGAATTAATTAAAGAAAAACACTATGTATTTTAGAATCAGAAAGCCTGCTTTACATGACTAATTACAGTAAAACAAATCTGTGAAAAAAAGCTTTACACATGATATTTAAGAGTTGTTAACCAATGAATGACAAACTGCAGTATAACAAAATTTAATGATGTTAATCATCATGTATGCCACACGTTAATCATCATGTAATGCACATTGTTATCATGTATGGTACATGTTAATCATCATGTATGCCACATATTAATCATCATGAATGCCACATGTAGATGAGGGTAGTAAATATTGTCTTCAGATGTACCAAAAACCATACAGTTATCTGCCATTCTAGTTTACCCTCTAACCTGGACTGAAGCTAAAGGAAAAATTAAAGTTTTGAAAGCAAGTATTCAAACCATGATTTCACAAAATGAGGACTTGCGGGCAGAAATGACATTGTGACATCTCCTTACTCAGCTGTTATCATTGACATATTCCCTACCAACTTGCCAACAAGACACACTTCACTTTTTGCACTTCTGTAGTCTCACCTCTAGCAGTTTCCAAAGTGCCCATCGATTGGCAGAGAATGCGGTAACTTCCAGCAATGTCATCAGTATAAGCTGTACAGGATTTACCTTGCCAAGCACAGCCCCCATTGAGATCAGCGCTGACACTGCACTCAGGTTCGCCATTACTAAACTGAAACAAACAGCTGGTTAGTGGCTTATACGTGTTTTATGCCATTCCTTCACACAAAAAATACTGTTCCTGTCCTCTTTAACTCACTCAAGCCTGTAATGCCTTTTTGTATTCTTCTAGTTCACAGTTATAGCTCCTGCTGGTATTCAGACCTTTTTTGGGTCTGGCTTCTTTAATTAACTTACCAGTTAATAATAGGCAGTACTAGAAAGTGCAAGGCATTATTAAGAAAATGGCAATACGATTGTTAATCTAGGATGTCCTGCTGTAGAGAAATTAATCACTGTTTTTCATTTATTATTCACATTGTCATATTTGTCTTCACTGATTTACAACTGACAGGCCTACGTTATTGAGGGCTATGGTGTATTATGTCATGGTAGAAGACAAGAAAATGAATTGTCAATGTCCACTTATATCACACTATACTTGAAATTTAGCAAGTTGTTTGTTAGTGATTGTGAAAATAAACAATATTTCCATATGTACTTCACACTTCCAAAACAAGTGCTTGACAAACTGTTGCATGACATTAGGTGGACATTAGATGTAGCTGAAGAAAACTGTCTTTGAAATTTGCACTGTAAGCTGCACATCTTGGCAGATATTCTATGTTGTTTATAATACTAATTATGCAATTAAGCATAAGTTTTCATATTTATTTAAATATCTAAGTAAACATGTCTTCATATAGGAATTTCTTGTTGTCTCATGAAAGCATGTATCTGGCTTTTAAACATGCTGTCACAATATATGTCTAGGTTGTATGGTTTCCCAGATATATTAAATATGCTCTCACAATATATGTGTAGGTTGTATGCTTTTCCAGATAAGACAATTTGTTTGCAAAAGTTTAGCAAATATATTTATTTATTTATTTATTTATGCATGCATGCATGCATGCATGCATGCATGTATGTATGTATTTATTTATTGACATTTGATTACCAGGAAAGTCTGACTGGGCAGAAGAGCATTTTCAGTGGAGAAAAGCTCTAAATTATTTGCAAAACATTTTAAGAACAATAATTTTACAATCTTCAAAAATAAAACAAAAACATCTACAATTTAAATAATTATAACAAATCAGGCATAATATAAAACATCGGTTAAGATCAGAAACAAGGTATTTGACAATCATTTCATATTTAAAGAAATCTTAAGACGGTTTGTAGAGAAATCAAAGGTAAGCTAGTCTAATGAAAATAGGAATTCCAATATGAAGTGAGGGAAAACAGGCTTATGGTACATTACATTTAGGCAGAAAAGTCAGAGAAGAGAACTAGATAGCAGTAAGGAAGCAAGTGGAAAAGGGAGAGTAAGGAAGCAAGGAATGAAAAGGTACTTGTTCAAAATTAGGGATATAGTTTATCCTGGTTTTGAGCAAGAACAAAGCCAGATTTTAGCTAGGAAGTCTTTCAGAGTGGTTTTAAAAGATGAATGGGAGCATATTGGCCTGATGGATACAGGTAAGTAGTCCCAGGTCTTAGCAACCTTGTACGAGTACAGACAATTCCCAGCAGATTTGTAAGGTTTGTAGACATACAGGAGTTTTTGGTCACTGGATCGTAATGACTGACTGGGGACATAGTTGTGTAGAATGATTTGTAGGGCTGCACAGGCAGACAGATGCTAGATAATTTTACAGGTGGCAAGAAGTTGTGTATATGTTAGGTGATGTGGCAGTTCTAACCAATTTAGGCTTTTCAGTGCTATACAGTGGTGGTTTCTGAAAGCGCTATGTGCTGCAAATTTAGCAACTTTGTTATAGCATTGTTCAAGTCCTAATTTTTGCGAAGCCTGGAGGTTAGTAAGAATGGGAGCACCATAAAGAAGAGTGGGGAGGATATAGGTAGTGGCAAGTGTAGTTTTAGTTGTGTCACTGAGAACGTTTTTGGCACTGTAAAGCATCCCTAGTTTTTGATAAGTTTTTTTATGTAATTTTGTATATGCAGGTTGAATATAAGATTATCATCCACTATCACCCCTAATAGTTTGCTATAAGAAGTGATGTCAATGGTTGTCTTATCAAGAGAGATGACTTTAAATTTTGTTTTTTTTTCATAAGAAAGGGATTTTGGGGAAAAAGTAGTAGTTTGGTCTTTTTTAGGTTGAGCATGAGTTGTGAGTTATGAAGTCATGTTTTAGTGGCTGCTGGAATTCCTTGAGTAATTTTTTGGAGGTGTACCATATTGTTAGATGTGCAAATGTGAGTGGAACCATCTGCCTGTTGTGTGGAAGTATAGAAGGTGTTAGTAAAAATGTTAAGGAGGAGGGGACCAAGAATAGAGCTTTGTGGTACACTGGTGGTGACTGGAAGGTAAGGAGAGAGAGTGAAGGGCCATTTTACTGACTGATACCTACTGGACAAGTAGCTTTTGAATCACAGAAGGGTGAGCTGAGAGAGACCTAGTGAGAACATCTGAAGTTTGCTGTGACAAACTGTGTCGAAGACTTTAGACAAGTCTAGAAATAAGGAAGAGACTAGTTTGCTATTATCTCCAGCTTTATTTTTTTAAACACCTTTATTGAACTATCATTTGTGACACAGGCAAATTTACATTTATATAAAAGCAATCAAACTGCATTAACAAGTTAACATTTACAAACATTATACTTCACATATATTGCTATATATCATAGAACCTAAGAAACATTACATAAATTACTCAATTCTTGCCCTTTTTTTATTTCTTTCTTTTTAAACATGAAACATCTTTATTAAGCCATCACTTATGACATAGGCAATCATACATTTATATAAATGAAAACAATCCACATCAACACATTCCTTGTTGCAAGCATTTTATATCCCAAACCATACTGACACACTCCCAGTTACAAACATTATGCATTACTTATAATCTACCCAATAATTTTCAGTCAAACATTACATAGCACATTTAAACCCTCCCTTCTTTTAAACTTAATTCTTCCCCTGTATGTATTGTTCCCACAATTCCCATTTTTTCCTATGTAGTTTGCTCCTTACCTTTTCTAAATATCTCAATTCCAGTTGATTTATCTCTGTTACTATATTCACTACTTCTAGTATAGTTGGTTTAGATTTTGATTTCCATTTTCTAGTAATTGCTTTTTTGTCAGCCACCATAATTAGACACAGCAAGGCCTTACCATGTCTAGCCAATTCTGATTCTGTATCATAGCTCAGAAAAATCATCTCCCTCATCACACCAATCTGCCCACCCAGCATCTCTGACAGTGCATCCCACAGAGAATCCTTAAAGTCTGCCAACTCACTGCACTCCTAGAAATATGTTCCCAATTACCTCTTTCCTGCCTGTCATACCTCCAACATTTGCTGTCTACCTGAGGAAAAATTCTCTGGAGTCTACTTGGGATATAAAAATATGCATGTAAACATTTCCCAGCAAAAATTCTAAATCTTCTAGATTTTGTTGCATATTTGAGAGACATACATGTATCCTCCAATTGTTTCTTTCTAAATTGCTTATCAAGTCTCTCTTCCGAATCCTTTCTAAACTCCTCTGATTGATTCTTATAGTTATCATGCAATATGTTATATGCTCTACTAATTATTCCTTTTTTAATTTCACCTTCTGTTGTAGATTCTGCTAAAAACTCTACCAGTGCTGGTCTTTCATTTAGGACCCCCTATTTCTTTCTCTTTGCCTATATTCTGATATCAATCCTTGATAGAGAAGGCAATCTGTAATCTGTAGACCAAATAAATTCTTAGTGTCTTCACATTTTATATTTCCCTCTCTAGTTATTTGCTCCCAATACCTTGGTTCCTTGCCAGTTTTCTATGATAAATTCCAGCCCCCTCTTGCCTGTTCTCTATATCCCTAATTGCAGTCATCCCTATCAGCAGAATATCATTTCTCCATTCCTGTGTTGGCTTGGTTCTTAGGGTACTTTCTGCTACTTTACAGATACAATATTCTATGATTATTGTTATTCTCCTTAAAGGTCTGCAACCAAAATCCCAGTCTCTCCTTGTTTCTTGGGCTTTCCCCCATTTCATCATCATTTCTTTCCACTTTGAATTATGGCTTTCTGCTTGTGCTATGTATACGAGTCTTAACTGTGTAGCACTGAAATACCCCTTCAAATCAGGAAATCCCAGCCCACTCTGTTCTACTGGAAGATTCAGCTTTCCACACTTGACTCTTGCTGTCTTCCCCTCCCAGATAAAGTCCTTCAGTACTTTATTAATGGCTATATACAACTTATCCTCTAGTTTATAAAAATATTCCTGTCCTATGTATAAGACTAAAGGAACTAAAAACATTTTAACTACTTGTATCTTACTATCCATATCCATATAACAAAGCTTCCATTTTCCAGTTTTTGTATTATCTTTTTAGTCTTGTCCCACATATCCTTAGCTGCCTCACCAGAATAATTTTTAATCCATATTCCTAAATACTTCATTTTATCATGTCCCCATAAATATGGATATTGCTGAACAAATTCATATGTGGGTATATAATTTACCACTATTGCCTTTGTTTTAGCTTCATTAATTTTGTATCCCAAAAAGATTTGAAACTGTCTCAAAATGTTGCACAACACTGTAATGTCTCTTTCTGGTTTTGTCAGGTATAAAATAATATCATCTACAAATAAAGCCAGCTTTTCTTGAATACCATATCAATTATATCCTTGAATTTCTGAGTCCCTTATTTTCTTTGCCAGTGGTTCCAAATATAATGCAAATAACAACGTGGAAAGAGGACACCCCTACCTGGTTGCTCTGCTCAAGCAGATATTATCTGAAAGGACCTCACGTACTTTAATTTTCACCTCTGATCCCTCATGTATCCTCCTAAACAACCTTATATTTTTTTCAGGAAATGCAAGTGCTTCCATTGCCCTGGTCATAAAGTCCCAGCTTACTCTGTAAAATGCTTTCTCTGCATCAAGAGCCACCAACAGCAATGGTATTTTCTTACATTGCCCTTCCCTCTAAATCATCAATGTTCTGTTAATGTTGTGAAATTTTGCCTCCCCTCCACAAAACCACATTGATCCATATCAGTTTTGATATTACTTTTGTCATTCCTTTAGCCATTATAAACATGAACACTTTATAATCATGGTTTCCAAAGTATTTTAATACCTCTACAGGATCTCCTGTTACCATAATTGTTATAGGCTCCATTATCTGTAGCTTTATTGACAGTATCTATATACATTAGAAGGGCAGTGCTAGTACTATGAGAAGGACGGAAGCCATGTTGTGTAGGAGATAGGAGTTCTTCCTACAAGAGATAATCAAAGTTATTGTTTTAAATATATTTTTCAAGTATTTTGGCAAAAGGAGATATGATTGCTATAGGTCTAAAGTTATTAATGTCTGTTGAATTTCCTCCTTTGTTCAGAGGGATAATGTGTGACTTTTTACAGACAGAAAGGGAATATGGGATTACTGGATTGACCTATTTATAAGGATTGAGACCGGATAGGCAATGCTATTGGCTGCTATTTTTAAGTTCTCACTTGGAAGGTCATCAGCTGAAGAAGACCATGGTTTAAGTTTGTTTAAGTGTAGTTGTATATAGGATGTAGGCACAAGTTTGAAGGTGAAACTGGATGTGGTAATACGTGGCTGTTGGGCAGGGTTGGATTAGATGTTGAGAAATCCTTGGTTAGAGATGCTTTACTATCTATAAAATAAAAGTTGACCTGTATTGCAGTTTCAAGAGGTGAGTTATTGGAAGAGGGGGGTTTGGGTTTAATTTTTGGCTCGGATGTAAGATTTCTTTAATGGATGTCCAAAATTTTTTAGGTTGTGTTTAGTGTTATTCTGAAAGTAATTATAGTATAGTTTTTGTCTTAGTTTATTTGCTTTGCAATATGATTGCAAAGCATTCTGAAGTTTTCAAGATATTGAGGTGTTTCATATTTTTCCATTGTTTCAATGCTTTTTTTATATCATGCATTAGTATTCTATTTTTTTTTTTTGAATAGCCAGATTGCATTATTTGTTTTCAGTCTCTTCCTTCTAGGAGGTACAAGACTATGATATTTAGAAAAGTTGTAATGAATTCAATTACAGCATCATCTATGGGGATATATAATATAATTCTGCAATTATAAGAAATATATAAATATAATTATAGGCTTGTGTCCATTATACTATATTATATTATTTATAGGAAGACTGTGAATAAACAATTATCACTGTATAGAATACTTCTTACTAATAAAATTATTTCTACAGCTTTAATAGATTTTTATAGTTCACAAAATGTATGCATTCATTTATTTTAGTCTTTTTAAGCTGATTATTCAGAAAATGTTCTAGAATGCAAGATGTGTACAGCCTACTGGATGCATGACATTCCACACCATATAGGTGTTAATGAGTTAACACTCAACATAACAAAGCCATTCTCCATGCCCAAAGGGTGGGAAAACAGTTACCTAGGTTTTGGAATATCAGGCTTTCTAATAGTAGTCTGAAGCTTTTAGCATTACAGAGAACTAAATGCTTGCTTGCACTAATAAAAAGTATTTATTATTGCTGAATGCTGACTTGCACCACAAGTGGAATGCATCATTAGATGTTTAAAGTGTCCAATCTACAGTATGAGGAAGTGCATATGTGACTTTTCTGCACAAGGTATGCTGATTTATTTATAATTTGACAATTCTATCTCTTGTCTTCCTATAAATTGCATTAAAATCCTTTTTGAAAACAAATGAAGGATACCAGACCAAAGCTCAAACTATGAACTGTTGACAATCCATAATCAACTTACTAGTATTCCAACACTTTCCTAATACAAAGTATATTAACTGCACATTGTCAGCACTATTAAAATATTAATATACCATCTATTACATGACATTTGTCTTGACTACTAAATGCATATATAGCATACCCTACCTCCCATTCCTAGCCACACCTAACTACTCTACATTTATAGCTACCTTGTCCTGCCTTTCCAAATAAGTTCTTCCTATAACAAACAATGCACTCTATAATCCTTAAACTGTTAATCTTTTCTTTAATGATCTCCATTACTACACATTACATTTCCATCTCAACATCATGCCTACATCCATTTAAAAATACTACTGTTAATCCCCTTTCTTCTCATAACCTCAGTTTACATTACTCATAAAATCTCACCCAGTTTACTTACTACCACTATTGTCAACAGCCCTAAAATAAGGTTACTACATAATAATACAAAATCTTTCTTTCAAATCTCACACCTACCTAAAAAACTACTCTCTGAGTGTTGATACAGCTATCAATACATACAGTGGATATAAAAAGTGCACACACCCCTGTTAAAATGCCAGCTTTTTGTGATATAAACAAATGAGACCACAATAAATCATTTCCCATCTTTTCCCACCTTTAATGTGACCTATAACCTGTACAATTCAATTGTAAGATAAACATATCTGTGGGGAAAAAATATAAAAAGTAAAAAACGTACAATAAGCTGGTTGCATAAGTGTGCACACCCATAAACTAATACTTTGCTGAAGCACTGTTTGATTTAATTACAGCATTCAGTCTTCTTGGGTAGGAGTCTATCAGCATGGCACATCTCGACTTAACAATAATTGCCCACTCTTCCTTGCAAATGTGCTCCAAATCTGTCAGATTGCAAGGGCATCTCTTGTGCACAGTCCTCTTCAAGTCACCCCACAGATTTTTTTATTAGATTTAGGTCTGGGCTCTGGCTGGACCATTCCAAAACTTTAATTTTCTTCTGGTGAAGCCATTCTTTTGTTGATTTGGATGTATGCTTGAGGTCATTGTCGTGTTGAAAGGTGAAATTCCTCTTCATCTTCAGCTTTCTAGCAAACGCCTGAATGTTTTGGGGCAAAAGTGACTGGTATTTAGAACTGTTCATAATTCCCTCCACCTTGACTAAAGCCCCAGTAACAGCTGAAGAAAAGCAACCCCAAAACATGATACTGCCACCACCATGCTTCACCAGGGGGATGGTGTTCTTTTGCTGATGTGAAGTGCTGTTTTTGCACCAAACGTACTTTTTACAAGTGTGGCCAAAATGTTCAGCCTTGGTATCATCAGACCATAACACATTTTCCCACATGCTTCTGGGAGACTTGATGCATTGTTTTGCAAATTTTAGCCAGGCCTGGATGTTTTTGTGTGTAAGAAAGGCTTTCATCTTGCAACCCTACCACATAGTCCAGACATATGGAGAATACGGGAGATTGTTGTCACATGTAGTACACAACCAGTACTTGCCAGAAATGCCTGTAGCTCCTTCAGTGTTGCTGTAGGTCTCTTGGCAGCCTCTCTGACCAGTTTTCATTTTGTCTTTTCATCAATTTTGGAGGGATGTCCAGTTCTTTGCAACGTCACTGCTGTCCCATATTTTCTCCACTTTTTCATGACTGCCTTCATTGTGTTCCATGGTATATCCAGTGCTGTGGAAATTTTTTGTACCCTTCTCCTGACTGATACCTTTCAACAATGAGATCCCTTTGAATTTTTGTAAGCTCACTGTGAACCATGGCATTTGCTGTAGCAGGCAATTGAGTAAATGTCAGGAAAATCCTACTAGGACAGCTGAACTTTATTTGGGGTTAATCATAGTCTCTTTAATTGATGACAGGTGTGTACAGAAGAAGACTGAATGCTGTAATTAAATCAAAAGGTGCTTCAACAAAGTATTAGTTTAAGGGTGTGCACACTTATGCAACCAGCTTATTGTATGTTTTTTTTATTTTTTATATTTTGCCCCTAACAGATTTGCTTGTTTTTCAATTAAATTGTACAGGTTATAGGTCGCATTAAAGGTGGGAAAAGTTTTGAAATGATTTATTGTGGTCTCATTTTTTTATATCACAAAAGCCTAACATTTTAACAGGGGTGTGTACACTTTTATCTATATATGTACACATACAGATACGGGTTCCCTTTATAATTTCGAAATATTGAAATCCCGACTTTCAGTATTTCAAAATTATAATACCGAAGCCTTGAAATGCCTAAACACAAGAAGCGGAAAATTTAAAATACCGAAGTTCGAAGCTTCTGGTGTCGCGGTGTGTGAATGCATAGGTGTAAGTGTAGGTAAGTATGTATGAGTATGTTGGTTAGGGGCTGTAGTGTATGTTAGTATGTGTTCTGGCTGTGATGTGTGTGTGCAAGTGTCTGTGAAATGTGTGTGTGTGAGTTACCTTTGTGTGTGTGATTGTGCAATCTCGGAGTTAGTATATATAAGTAGGGGTGGTGTGGGGGGTGCAGCCCCCCCACATGGAGGGTGCAGGATGGCTTGCCCCCCTGCTTGTCTGTAGTGTAGGATTGCTTGTTTGATTGTGGGGAGAGATTGTGTGTATGTGTATGTGTGTGGTGTATTTGTACTGTAGGTTCGCGATTTTAAATTTCGTGGTTATGGGGTTTCAGTATTTAAAGGTTTCAGCTATAGAATTTCGAAATACTGAAATTCGGGATTTCAGTATTTCGGGATTCTATAGTGAACCCATAGATACACATACACACACATATGCACACATTTTTTTTTTTAATTACAAAATATGCACACAAGTAAAGTCATTGGCTAAGATGAAGAGGGTTCCCATTAAGTACATGCAGGAGTCTCACAAGTTCCAGGTTCTATTATGCTTTGTTGATAGTTCAGCAGCCACCAGTATGTCCACTCACAAGTGGACCAGTCTGGTAGGTATCCCTCATACCTGACTATTGCTTCTGTCAGTATGCCAAAGAGCTTCATTCTTGCCTCCTAAGTATCATCAGTTTTCGGCTCTGGGGTTATCTCAGAGTACTGTTAATTTAAATTGATTACCTGATCAATTGCTAATCCACTTATGACACTGCTACCCTACTTCTTCACAATTTCAGTCTGTCAGTGTAGGTTTGACACTAGAATGGAATCCCTGAATGACATATAATCTCAGGTCATGCTTCTCACCTTTTTCAACACATGATTGTTAATGCTATCTTGTCACTAGTATGGTTTTATGAAAGGTCACTGAGCCTCCCTCATCTAACAGCTCTTCTATTTTAGAGCCATTCTGAGATCCTGCTTCCACCTCTACCAACACATTAATTTTGCCTATAAGCTGAATGTCAAGCTCTATCTGACCACCCACTCACACCAAATGTCACAGGCTTCTATTACTGCAAGAAATTCCACTAGAGATGGTTGATCTTCTGCCCTTCAAGATTACAGAGACGACATATTTGGAAGACGTGACATCTGTTACATGCTATTTTATTTTTCTTACCACCTTGTAAATTCTGTTCTCATCAGCATTTGCTGAGATGAAGAGGCTTTCCATTACATGAGAATCAAGCCCACAGACTGAAAAAACATGTTTATTTCAAGTCTTGATGTTTCTACATTTTAACACTACTTTTGGACTCTGTATACTTTTTTATAATTTTAAATGTAACTCCAGAGTCTACAAACATGGGGCAGGCATCTTGATTTTTTTAGTCTAACTCCAGGTATCCCACAATGCAGTGTTTGGCTTTAAAATATTACATCATAGCCCCTAAGCTCCTGTCAATGTATTGACTTTACATGTGTTTTCATGTATATCCTGCTTTCTTTTAGTCAGTCAAATTTAATTACCATTTCTTGCTTTTCAGTGACTACTTAAAAGACAAACAAGGATAATCATAATAGTTCTATTTATTTCACAGACAAAGTTCAGGTCTATGGATCTAGAGTTTCTGGTATTGTTTGTATGGGGAAGTGCAAGAGATCCATCAGGTCTGAGGATGCCTTATATGCTAGGCATAGATTGCCTCTCAGTAAGAAAAATGAGACTGAGTGCAGAGATAGGACCTTAAGGTGAACTGTGTAGTAGAGCGTGTTCACACCATGGAATCTCCTGGTGAGCAACTTTTGAGGGCATTCCAACTGTTGTAAGTGCCTGGTTAGGTACATGCCAAAGGGGGATTGTACTCAATGATGGGTCTGACATGGGCTGAGTAGAGTGTTACTACACCTTCCTTGGACCCAGATGCCATAACCCTGCTTATGAGTTGGGTGATATAAAATGATTTTCTTACTATCTTGGCTACATGTCGGTTGACCAGATAACTGTCTACATATTTTCCCAGAGTCCTAACTATCAGGTCAACTCTTAGGGGTGTTTTATCAATGAAGTAAGTAGCTCGGGTGGATGCTTTCACAAAGGGCATTATAACGCCTTTTTGCATTTCTTGCATTTCTTTACACTGAGTTTTAATCAGTGTCTTTTACACCAGTCATTTGTTTGTGTTAGACCTTCTTGTAGGATGTTGGTGTTTTGGAGGGTGTCAATGATAGCTTCCAGTTTACAGTCATCTGCAAACTTGGTAAGCCAGAGGTCTTTGACATTAGCCTTGACTTCCAAGAAGTTGATGCCAAATAAGAGCAGGCCCAACAGAGAGCCCTGGAGTACTTCACTGGTGACTGGTCTCTTGGTGGAGGTGTTCTCACCGATCCTTATTTCTTTGGTCCAATCTTTCAGCCAACTGGCAAGATAGCAAGTTATGTAGGGATTTATTCCTAGTTCTGATTGTTTGTCACCAATACCTGAGAAGGGTATTCTATTGAATACCTTGGCCAGGTCAAGGTAGGCAGTTTTCACTGTTTTCCCCTCACTCATAGCCATTGTGACCTTCTGAAAGATGTCTACCAGGTTAAGTAGGCAAGACCTTCCCTAACAAAACCAAACTGGGATGGGTCGAGTATCTGTAGGTTGCCAATTTCAATGATAATTTGTTCCATGGCTTTGCATAGTAGACTTATCAGACTGATGCATCTGTAGTTCCCGGGGTCACTTGATGGTCCACACTTAGGAACAGGGATGACAGTTGTGGCTCTCCATTCGCCTGGCATGTAAACTATTCTGAGGCTGTAATTGAAGAGTGTCTCAAGTGGTCCTGCTAGGTCATGTTTAAGGATATTTAGGAGGTAACCGGCAATATTTTCGGGGCCTACTGAAGCAGTGATTTTGGCTCTAGTGAGGATCTCCAGGACCTGCTCCCTACTGATAGTTGGGTGATATGCTAGAAGGAATTTCACAGGGTGTTGTGGGGGAGGACAGTGGGGGGGGTGAAATTAGAGTTAAATTTATCAGCCAGCAGATTTGCTATGTCACCCTCATTAGTGAAGGTTGTGCCATTTACTTCCAGTTCTGCACATTGATGAGTATTACCTGTAAGATTCCTGACAAACTTGAAAAAGGCCTTGTGATTATCCTTAGCCTGGGTGACTTTCCTGACATCATAATTGGCCTTGCTGGACTTTATTAGACCTCTTAGTTTCTAGTTTAGTTGAATCAGAGAGCTCTTGTTTCTTTGAGAGTTGCTCTTTCTGATTCTGGTCATGACATTTTTCTTTTGTTATATCGCCTGTTAGGGTAAGGATTCCACCAGTGTTGTTTGGTTTTGGTGTTAGATCTGGGCTTACTTCTGGTAAGTACAGCAGCCCCAGTGCAGCCATTTACATGTTTATACAATGTTTCTGTAAATAGTTCTGCAAAGGTAGCTGTGTTCTCAGGGTTTGGAGGAGGCATGAATTTTGACAAACTGTTCCTAACTGTTACTGGTTTAGTTGGGTTTTCTGGGTTGATTTTTATTTTGAGGGGGGCAGCTTTGGGGTCTGACTTCACCAATGAGGACATGACACGGGGGTGGGTGCAACACTCTCCCTATTGGTAAGTACTAGATTGAATATGTATGATTCTTTAGTTCAAGAGTGCACTATCTGGTCCAGGGATTTTGTGCTGATAAAGTCCAGGAAACGCTGTGCTTGTAGGTTAGAGGCAGTGCATGTTTCCCAGTTTATAGAGGAGTAGTTAAGGTTATCCCCTGAATAGGGTATTTCTTTGGATGGTGAGTGTCTCTAGTAAGTCAAGGCAAGAGGATAAGCTTTGTGGGTCATAGTAGGTGACCTGTAGCTGGCCAGTACATGGCAGGGAACCTTGCCTATGGAGTCTTGGATGTGGATGGACTCCAGGGCATCATCCTTTTTAATCAAACTAGAGTTGTATTTGCTGCTAACATATATTGAGACACCTCCATCTTTAGCCCCTGCCTGTGCTGCTGTTGATCTAAATATGTGGAAGACACTCTAGCCTTCCACAGGCAGATTATTTTCTGTGGCTTTAAACAAGTCTCAGTAAAAGCATAAATGTCTATATTCTCCAGAGTGAAGAGAGCTAGTAGGGTGTGGAGTTTCTTGTTTAGGCTCCTAGCATTGAGTAGAAGCACCTTAAGGGTGCTTTCTGGGTTTTTTTTTGGCTATGTTGATAGTAGTTTTGTTATTTTAACATTGCCTAAAAAAACCTGTAAGGGGATGAATAAAGTTTTAGCCAATATGCCAAAGCCTAGGAGAGACAAGTGCAAACCATCCTTGGCAAAGCAAAGTAGTCTGTTAACCATGTCCTTCCATGTTGATAGATAATGGATTCTCCTGGAATGATACCAGAAACTAAACCAATTATTAAAATCAATCATTTTCTGTTATTACTATGGCATCATCCTTGGTGAAGGTAGAATGCTGCTCAATGCAAGGCACATACCTGTCTGCAATTTTCCATTGCTTCTAGTTATTGATTACTTATATCTACTTTATCCTTATTTGACCCCAACTACCATAACATTTTTCTTAAAAATTGCTGTTAGTTTCCATTTACCATTAAATATGATTTTATTTATCCTTTCACTGCAAATAGCCCACACAACATAGAATTATCCTGTATCTACTTTACTACATGCATTCTTAGTTTTTTCACTGTTATAATCTTCAATAATTGTCCACAAACGTTCCTATTGCACTGCATCAAATGCTTTGTTTCATCAGTCATGTTTATAATATCATTCATAATTTCCCTTACTATTAATAACAATTCCTGACATCCTTTTCCCTTTAAACTATATATATATATATATATATATATATATATATATATATATATATATAAAATACTGTTTTCTAGAATACATTTCATTTTACTTTCCATTTTCTTCTGAATTATTTTCATGAAAATCTTATAATCTGCATTGTTTAATACTACAGCTCTCCAATTTTCAATTTTTTATCTTCCTCTTTCCATACAAACTTATGTAGCACTGCATACATCTTTATACATAAAACATTAATTTAACCAATCATTCATAACTTTTAAGAAGTGTTTTTTTCTGCCAATCCATGAAATCCTTACAAAATTCGTATCATATCACTTCTAATCCTGAAACCATCTGTAAATTAAATTTCCAATATCTTATCTAACACTGTCCCTAACATATGGAAAAAAATTCTCCATCATTCTTTTACATAAAGGTGGAAACTCAACTGACCCCTCTAATTTCAGGCCAATTTCCATCTTATCTCCCCTGTCAAAAATTCTAGAAGAATGCATTCACAAACAGCTTCTTGACCACCTTCTACATGAAAATCTTTTCACATCCACACAGCATGGTTTTTGCCCAAAGCACAGCACTGCTACTGCTCTGACATCCTTCATAGATACTATTGCAAATTCTTGTGACAACAATAAGCTAGTCTCCTGCTTGTTTCTTGATCTCTCCAAAGCCTTCGATAATGTGTCCCATAAACTACTTCTATACAAACTAACTTCTCTAAATCTCTCTAACTCTATGCTATCCTGGTTCTCCAGCTACCTCTCCAATAGATTTCAGGCAGTAAAATGTCTATCCAACATCTCTCCCTTCCTACCCATTCAAACAGGTGTACCCCAAGGTTCCATCCTGTGACCCCTACTTTTCAAAAACTTTATCAATGACCTCAACTCCTCTTGCCCACTCTCTACCATTGTCTGATATGCTGATAATGCTACAATCATCTCCTTCTCTGACCACATCACTCACCTCCATATCCTCACCCAAGACTCCCTTCATGCAGTCGAAAGATGGCTTACTTTCAATCAACTGTTACTTAACCCAAAGAAAAACAAACTTCTCCTATTCCTCCCTACAACTCCCCAAAATCACAAAGCCACCTTTTCTGTTTCTTCCCTCAACAACACAATAATCTCCACTGAACCCCCACACTAAACTCCTAGGTGTTCTTATTGATGACCAGCTAAAGTTCAATCTTCACATTCAGCAATGCATCAGAAAGGCAAATCAAAAGTTGGGCCTGCTATACAAACATAAATAATTCCTCACAAATACATCAAGACTCTCTCTTGCACAAGCCATCCTACTTCCCACACTACTCTATGCAGCCCCTATACTCACTAATATCCAATCCAATCTGCTGTCCAAACTAGAACTCACCTACAACAAAATTGCAAGATTTTCCTCCAACCAACATTATCGTACCCACCAATGCATTTCTCTAAAAAGACTAGAATGGCTGGAATTTCACCACCAAATTCTACTTCCCCAGCTTCTCATGGCTCACTCCATCTTACATGAACCCCCTTCATACCCCTCTCTGTCTACTCTAATTCAGTCTTACACTCCAAACCATCCTCCCGTAGCTCTCAACAGCATCTACTGCAAGTTTATAAGCCTAATAAAAATATTGGTAAACTCCTCTACAGTTACTCCATAGCAAACACCTGGAATAAACTACCCTTAAGTGTCAGATCTATCACTAACCTAAAGTCATTTAAAAGAAGCCTGAAAGAAAGCCTCTACAAAGCTTGGTCTTGCCTATGTAACGACCCTACTTATCATTACCGCCACTCTTCTACAAATTGCCTCCTGTACAAACCTACTTAATTGTATCTTCCCTCTTATACAACTTTGCTGCCAATCTCACCCACCTCCCTCTGCTGCTTCTTTATATTATGCTAACATTTTCTGTTTGTACTCTCATCTTCTCAAACAGTTTTCTGGTCACTGGCCTCTTTTTTCACAGGACTTACTCCCTGTATATATTACACTCCTTTAAATCTTCTGCTTCTCCTATGGCTTCCACTAATCTGTGACCTCTTTTGCTATTTTTTTCCTATTTATGTATGATACTGACTGTATTGTATTCTGATGTTTATATTGTACATTATTTTTGTATGTTGTTTACTTGGTCTGCTTTCTCTGACAGTTTTGTTCTTTGTACTATGTATGCTTAGTTTAGATACAACTTCCTCATTGTAATATGTTATCCATTATGTTACCTTTTTCTTTTTGTACTACTGGAGCTTTTCTTCTTGGGTCTCTGCTGAAAAAGGGCTTTTGCCCAGTCGGACTAACCCGTTAACAAATGTCAAATAAATAAATAAATCTACTTCATACAAGGAAATCTCATTTTCCAATTCTTTATTTTTTTGTTCTGTTAATTTTTAACATGACATTCTTTTTGTACTTCTTTTCTATCTTGAAACATTTTATTTACATAATTTATTACAATATTTATAACTTATTCCTGAGACCTTCTCCTCTACCATCGTTCTTTTCTCTGATTTTATTAGTATTCTCTTTAACTATGCTACTCAGATAAGCTGGCACATCTTCTCTTTCACCATGTAAGTAATCTCTTTGCTTGAATAATAATACTTTAATTTTCTTTTTATTCTTTTCGCAAATTCTCCATTCTATCACATAATATGTTCTATCATTTTTTTTTCAAATTCTTTAAAGCATCTATACACATTGTTTCTTAATTTGTTTTGTTTCCTTTTTCACATCTGACCACAAATTAAAAAAAAACAAAACATTTTTAATAATTTTTCTTTAAAAGCTAGCCACCTTTTGGACCAGTTTTTATAACACACTCTAGTAGAAATGCAATATTTCCATAATTATATATATATTTTTTCATTTTCATCCCATACTTTTTCATTTATTCTTTTTATTTCTTTTCCCAGTCTGATATACTCATTTTCCTGTATCTCTATCCATATGGCTGAATGATGTGAAAAGCTGTTACGATTGTCTCTCCCTCAGCTATATTTAAACCTTGTGATACAGTAAAATAATATATTTCAGTCTTATATAGACCTCAGTTATATATCCACAAATCCAAATCTTTAAATTACTGCATTTCATAACTTCAAACATTTTCTTAACGTCATTTCCCATCTTCTTCTTTTTCTTCTCAAATCACAATGAAAATCTCCCATTAATATTATATTCATATTAATTACTACATAATCCAGATTTTTATTAAATACATTTTCTGTTTCTTTACTTCTAACATAGGCATATAATTCTATAATTTTAGATACCTGATTATGCCATCTAATATTTATAACAGTCAATATTCCCATTATTACCAATGCTATATTCAGTATTTTTACTGACTTCCTACAAAGTACAACTACACCAGAACACAGTTCTTTTCCTAGGTTCCATATTGTATATCTTCTCCAAAGTTTCTCTGTTTGTAATCTCTCTTCTTGTGTCAAAAATCATACATCTTCCAATATTATTACATCGACATCATACTATTTGTCTACTTATATTTTAATACTATTTACATTTACTGAAAGAACTCTAAAATTGTCATTCCCCCGGATTTACTAATCTTCTGTGCAGGACTAATCTAGCCCTGCATGGAAGCGGCAGTTTAAGAGGAGGACGGCAGCGCACCATGCATATTAATGAAGGTGCGCTGCCTGAACTCCTAATGCTACATGGAGCGTGGACGAGTGCAGGGGGCATGTCTGAGAGCAGAGCTCTCAGAATAAACACGCCCCTGCAAAGGAGAAGAGAAGAATGTGTAAATAAAGAACGAGACTGCTCATAAGTCTCCGCATATCCCCACCAACAGTCCCCATGTGTTCAACAGCAACAGTACACTTAAATAAAATGAAGAAGCCCTAGTAGTAATTTTTTTTTAAAACCCTGAGTACAGCTAACCGTAGGTGCGCAGGTTTGCCCATCACTTAACTATGGGTAAAGCAGTTGAAAAGGCTCAAGTGGATAACAAGGAATATATATGCAAATGAAACAACACAGCAATAGTGTAATGATTAGAGCATCCGCCAAACGAACAGGCATTCCCGGTTTGAGTCCCACTGCAGCACATATCATTTTCCATGTGAAATCTGTATATGAACATATTTTTAAATCTTTTTGCTGCATAACCTACATAATAAAATTTAAATGTGACCTGGAGTACCGCATTAAATGCACATGTGAAGTGTCAGTGTCATAATGAATAAGGCACTAGTAAGCAGGTTTAAGCACAAATAAGCAGTAATAAGCATATATAAGCACTAGTAAGCGTGTTTAAGTGCATTTGCACAGGGGTAAGCACTGCCCACACAGATTAAGCAATGTAGAAGCTAAATGAGTGTAAGAAACTGTAACCAGAGGTTAGCAGTGCTTACCTCTGTGCAAACCCGTGCAAACCCGCTTACAACTGCTTTAAAGTGCCTTAATCACTCTGTACCCAACAGCATGTGTACTGCCCAGCAACAAAATAAACAGTCCCTGCAAGGCTCGAACCCAGGACCCTCTACATTACAGTCACAGTAGTTAACCACTTAGCCATCATAGCAATGCATAAGAATGAGGTGTCAACAAACAAATCCTCACCATAGGAAAATCAAACTGAACATGTAGAATGAACCTATGTACAGTGTGATGTTGTATATCCTGCCACAGAACAATAATATGTGAATTGGAGTACTGCAGTAAGGCCAAATGTGAGGTGTTATTGCAATAAAGTGTTGAAGTTCCCAGGACCCCATACAGCATATGTACACATGAATCAAGGATACAAGACACATATATACATGTAATACAGAAGACATCAATGCCAAATGGCAAATATCATGCAAATCGAATATTAAGCACTGATAAGCATTGCACAGCACTCCTACCCAGACTACTGGCAGGATACTACCAGTGGGAGAAACAGTGTCAACCTGCAAATTCTAATCTTAAACAAACGCATGTTCGTCCCTAGTGGGACGACCCCAAAAATTCTGCTAAAAAGTGTCCTCAGGGTAACATACCATCCTCACAGGTAAGCAAAGAAGGAGACGTATGTTTGTGGACTGAATGTGTGGGAACCCTGAAGATCCATGGGGTGACAACTTACATGATGGGTCCCGAGAAGTGGAGAGTGGGCAATGTGTAGTGGTGTTGTAAGATTCGGATGGAGCCTGTAGGAAGGATGAATGATGTGGAGGAGGGAGGGGGTGGAGGGAATGATGGGTAAGACATTATGGGCTGAGACGTGCCGGGGTTGGATGGACCTGTTCTAATGGGACCGCCTCATGGATGTAAGCAAGAAAGGGGGGGACAGGAAGGTAACTGAGACATACCATTTCTCATGGCAAAGCACATGAGTAATATGTATGTTGCATAACCCATGCAATAACATATATATATATATATATGAACTGGAGTACTGCTGCCATGAAAGAACATATATATATATATATATATATATATATATATATATATATATATATATATATATATATATATATCTATATATACATATATGACCTGGAGTACTGCAGGAAATGCACATGTGATGTGTCAGTATCATTATGCATGAAGCAGTAGTCAGGTTAAGCAGTAAGAAGCAGTAGTAAGCATATGTTAGCACTAGTAAGCTGGTTTAAGGCTGTGTGCATGGGTTTGCACGGAGGTAAGCACCGCTATTTTCCGGTTACAGTGTCCTACACCCAGTAAGCTTCTAAATTGCTTAACCTGTGTAGGCAGTGCTTACCCCTGTGCAAACCTGCTTACAACTGCTCAAAAGTGCCTTAATCACACTGTATCCAATGGCCCTTGTTCTGCCTAGCAAAAAAATAAGCTGCCTCTACTATGATCAAACCCAGGACCCTGCACACCATAGCCAAAGTGATTTATCACTAAGCCATCTCAGATATACATAGGCTTGCTGTATTCACAAACATATCATCCAGCCCAGTCATACAACAGTACAGAGAATGTATTCCAACATGTAGATGTATGTGTGTGAGCAAATATATTAATGTCTAAACGGTTACAATATATATATATATATATATATATATATATATATATATATATATATATATAATAGCAATATGTATGAACATATAAACATGCAAATGCCTACATCTATAGATAAAAATGTCCACATCTACATGTCTAAATATATATGGCAGGTAATATATATATGTCAGCAGATATATATATATATATATATATATATATATATATATATATATATATATATATATACACATATATATATATATATATATATATATATACATATAGGCATATATGGACATACATCTGTAGATAATGGGGAGGTAACAAAACATATATGTCCTCCTGCAACGTTACTGGGGTTGAGAGGCCCCACACAATATATGTCTGGTATGAATAGTTATAACCCCCCAGCCAAGCACGACCTCCCTGTAATACAGTACCAAGTGGTGCAGATCCCATAACCAGGACCAGATACGACATGGCCATCCCTAGGATACACATACACAGACACATATATGCAGATACAGGTATATATATATATATATATATATATATATATATATATGTAACTACACATACACACACAGAGATTTGTACAGTAATATACATATGTAGTACGTGCACACAATATGGAGCAGCCAGTATTCCTACAGTCACCACCTTACCAACTGGAAAGTGTATGAGCCACCCATACGAATGACATTCAAAGCCTGCACATATACCCACAGAGATATCAAAGGGTATAACACCACATGCAGGTGTGCATAAATGAATGTGAAAGCTTTATTTGTGTACTATGACAGCTGCATATGCCATGTCATTTAGTTGTTTAGACACTGACATCCATATGAACAGTGTAATGCAACTGTGAAACAGTTATTCTATGACAGTAGTCTGGAAAGGTTGACATATGTTGCTGTCCAGGCCGAGACCTTCAAGTAATACATTAGTAATGACAGACTGCACCACAGCATACCAGACAATCAACAGTACGTAATGCAGATGTATAGGTCAGCATCCTCTATCTACATTCTGTACACAATCCCTCAGGGGTACAGACCCCAGTTGACACCATGGGATGTATCTGTGACATAACATGGCATACCTGATACCATCACAATCACACTGACAAACAGAACATCCCATATGGCAGGAGGCAGTAGGCCTGCATTTACCCAAGGTGGATTGTATGGTAAAGTACATCCAGATATCTTAAGGCAGCTTATCCTAGATACCCACACATGTTGTAACAGCCCAGGTTAGTCATGGTGCACTCCCCCACTACACACACTAATACTGGACCATATACCACTATTACATACACTGGCCTCTGGAGTGCATTAGGGCACACGTATCGTGTAGGTGAAACCCACACATATATGGCCACAATCCCCCAGTATGTGAGGGGGACACCACAGCAGTGGAGTGATGGCAGGAATGACAGCATGACATACACACAGCCCACTACATAACAACCCATGACAGTATGTCATATGTAAAACAAAACAATGTTCTGTGCCTCACCAAAGTCCAGTCAAATAAACCATAGTAAATATCCAAAAACAAATAAGACTGGACACTGCTCGAATACCAACTCCTTCTGTTTATTAAAAATAGACATACAAGTGATGAGCGCTTTCGGGCCTTTGCCCTTCATCAGATAAAGCATCTCCCAAAACCAAACATTTTAAAACAAATACAAACCAATAGAAAATCAGTAAAAATCAGTAAAAAACCCACCTATTCTTAAGGGCGGGTCTCATAGGAATGACTTCATTAAGCCCAGGACTCCTGTGTGCCATTAACTCAATTATCCATTTAGATTCAGCTAGCTCTGTTAACTGTTTAATGTCTCCCCCTCTTTTGTTCAACTTCACATTCACTATCACTTTAAACTATCCTACACATAGCTTCAAGTTTAAAGTGATAGTGAATGTGAAGTTGAACAAAAGAGGGGGAGACATTAAACAGTTAACAGAGCTAGCTGAATCTAAATGGTAAAGCCTGGTATGTAGGTGGAGGACAGAGGCTGGAACACAGGCACATATGTGTAAAACTGTTGTCATACAGTAAGCAAGATATGTATATGTGTACATATCTATATGGATATATGTATACTTATTTATACATATATGTTCACCATATGTCCTGCACATGGAGTGGAGCCCTACCTCAGCCCCAATAGTCCAAACCTCTCAGTGCAAGGGGATGTCACGTGTGTAGTGCAGGTATATTTGTAGACTATTGCTACTATAATATTGTCTTCACAGAAATGGTGCATGTGGGAGGCCACATCTGCTGTCAACATGTTCACCATCGGCTACTTACAGACATCCTAAGGTCAGCATAGTACAGTACCACTACTAGCACAGTAATGCCCCTGTGGACTACAGCTGCAATATGGCCAATATATGCGGACAGTCCGACACACTCGGGTCAGTCCAGGGGTATACACAGAACCCTTCATGCAAGACATGTGGACCAGGCCTGTCAATGTGGATGTTAGCCATGTAGATGGGTATAGCATGCACATACTGGTATACATTTGCCCCCATAGGTTATGCATTCATACACCCCGTCTGTCCTGACACATAACCGCTGGTACAGAGGTGTCATGGCCACATACTCTCCACTCGTTAGTGACATACATCTGAACAGCATCCCACTGCTTTGTCTGACATACATGACTGTTATGGTGGCCAGGCAGCTGTACTTCTGCCATGTATCTGGACATGACATCTCACTGGATAAGTACAGTAAGTTGCTAGGCATGTAACAAAGCACAGTGCAGGCTACAGGCAGACTGACCCAACACTGGGCTACATCTCCTATGTGGGAATACACATGTACCTGCATAAATAGCAGGCTCTACAGGCATGTCACATCACAGAGTAACAGACACCTGTGTGAAAGTGCATAACCACAACCAATGTGAACACAGCCACAGCCACATATGGTAAGCTAGCATACTATTACAGTATATGGACTCTCTGATGTACACCATCCTCATATGGGCCACTCACAGAACAACCCTACATATACTAGGCCACTACACAGTGTGGTCCGATGGCTGTCTGTGGTTTGGAACATGTGTGTGTCCGCCCCTACAAACATTTAAGCTGATAGGGTGACATGCAGTGGAACATCATGTAACATCAGATAGAACAGGACCAAGAACAATGACATCTACCACAGTCTCTACACAGGCCAAGGTACATATGCATTATACACACACTGTCGACAATTACCAGGCTTACACATACCTCATACTGTACACACAACCACAGAATGCCCAGGCTATGTCCTCAAATATAACCCCTACTATACATAACGTGTAGCAGTCTGATATCTCACTGGCTTGTTATCAGATATGCTGTCAATTGGGAGCACATTGTGCACCAACGTACGCCAACATTATTATGGCGTACTGGGAAAACAAATATGTCTTGATTCCTAAGTACATGAATATGTGGACATTGTACTGTAGGTTTCTGGACGATTTATGTTTCCTATGGAAGGGTACGGCAGATGATTTTGAGGCTTTTGTAGAGTACATTAATGGAACCACTAATTTTCTTAGGTTCACCAAGTA
Organism: Protopterus annectens; assembly: GCF_019279795.1. Classification (NCBI taxonomy): domain Eukaryota; kingdom Metazoa; phylum Chordata; order Ceratodontiformes; family Protopteridae; genus Protopterus; species Protopterus annectens. The sequence goes on along the minus strand of NC_056727.1, from coordinate 1,229,363,411 downwards.
TTTCAACACCAGGCAGGTTAACTACCTAGATGTGAATTTAGTTAAATTGGATAACCAGTTTGTGTCTAGGGTGCACAGGAAAGAGACCTTTTCAAATACATATTTACATTTCACGAGTTCTCATCCATTTTATCAGAAGAGGAGTGTTTTAAAAGGACAGATGGTTAGAATATGTAGAATGACATCTGATGACACAATTTTCATGAAGGAATGTGATTATTTGAAAAGTATGTTCCTCGACAGGGGGTACCCAGCTGATATGTTTGATCAGATACTTCAGGAAATATGTGAGGGAAGGGAGGGTAGATTTGCACCCATTCTGGTTAAAGAAGAAAATGAAAACATTGTAGTGACACCTAGTAATACATCTAATGAAGGATACACCTCGGGCCTTACCATTACCTATGATGGACAATCTGGTAAGGTCAGGAAAATTATAGATAGAGAGTGGAAAAATTTTGCTAAAGTATCTGATCTTAGTTATATTTTTGATAAAGAAACAAAATATATTTATAAAAGGGGTTGCAATATAAAAGGACTTTTAGAAAAGGGTAGTAATGCCAAGTGGTTTGAGAACAACAAAAAGAAAAAAAATGGAGTTTTTAAATGTGGGGCTTGCACTTATTGTAAATATCTTAAAACCGGTGACACCTGTTTTTTGGTGGCCCGTAGGAAGACTTTAACGTTGGGGTCTTTTGTTAACTGTAATACCAAAGGTATTATATATATTGCTTTGTGTGGAAAATGTGACGCATTTTACATAGGAAAAAGTGAGAGAGGAATTAAACAAAGAATTTATGAGCACCTGTACGACATTAGAACCAGGTGTGAAACAAACTCTTTGTACAAGCACACTTTGACCTGTGTAGGGGCACATTTTGAATTTTTTGTGTTGGAAGTTGTCCCCTTTGACCCCAGAGGAGGTTGTTGGGAAACCTTGGTGGCATACAGGGAGCTGTACTGGCAGATAGTTTTAGAATCAAACAAGTTTCCAGGTATTAACGATATGATTTCATTGGCCCCTGTTTTGAAGTTGAGATCAGCAAAATTATAAATATTTTTAAAAATATTTTTAAAAATATTTCAAATGTTCTTAATTTGACTCTGTACATATAGATATGTATCTATTAAAGGTTTTTTCAACAAAATGTAATTTTATTTGGTTTAGCTGAATTACCATTTTTTACCACTAGAGTGTAGTAGAGTAACATAAAATGCATTGTATTTTTATATCTATTCATGTTATATTTACTAATTACGATTTATAATACAACATGCATTTTTTTATATATTGTGATTGTCCCTTCTATACATTTTAATATTTTATTGTGTGTCCTAGTTTTCCAATTCTGTATGGAAAAGATATTTTAGTTTGGAAGATATTTACTTGTGGATTTTTTTAGTTTTGGACTGTTTACAACGAACTATTTAATTTATCACTTAACTTCATTGGTTGTTTTAAATTTTAATTGGTGTATTTAAGTAGAACATTGATGCGCATGTTTCATCTGATGAAGGTTTGACGAAACGTGGAGGTTATATTGACTACGTTGTTGCTGCTATTGTTGCGCTTGTGTACCTTGTTGGATTTTAGCTCAATAAACTGCCCCCGGGATTCATGAACCTTGCGCCAGGCGCCAGCATAGCGTCGGCGTTATAAAGCCAAATATGGCCACTGAGCGATTCAGGTATGAAGCAATCCCACGTGCACTACCGGCGCGCGGTTCTCGCCGCCCGGCGAGGTATGCTAATCACACTGTGTGCGGTATTGCACCATGCAAATGAAGGCAAATAGCGATTCACGAAGTGGGGCATGCGTAAGCGTAGAACGACGGCAATGTAAACCGAAAAAACGGTTTACATTTACCCAAACATGACCAAGGAGTAACGGAAGGCTGTCAACGTCAGGTATCATACAGGTGCAATATGCCAAAGGCGAAAGGCACCGAGAATGTCCAAAGAAAGCATGCACAAACTGTAAATAATGACAAAAATGTCATGCGTAGAAACCACAGCAGAACCCCGGATATGTGTACAGAAGGTGCAAAGCAATGAAATAATATGACAATGTCCTAAAAGAGCTGTATAATACACATCAGCTGTACAGCCACCACACACCATAGTATGTATGGAAAGCCCAACCCCAGCGCAAGGGTTGTCAAGGAGTGGTGGCAGTGTTCGGCGCCGTAACCATGTATTAGCAGTCAATGCCATGCAAATGAGGCAGATAATAGTGAATCGCAAAGCTGGCCTGTGTAAGGATGGAGCAAGCGGCGCAGTACTACACCGAGGAGTGGCCTACACGAGATACATGTCAATCGCAGAGGGTGTGCCACTGTAGGAGGAAGCATATTGGAGGCCAGCAAACCTGGGCTGTACAATGCACATCACAGCAGCAGGACGGCGTGTGAGGAAATAGATGCGCTGAGAGTACATAATGCGCGCACAGATGCATGTGCACGAGGATGACTATGTCCCCAACCCAGTCATGTGACGGCCTCCCGTCAACAACCACGGATATAGGAAGGTAATGCGGAGAATATGAGGAAATGCGGAAGCAGTGTAATTGGAGCCGTAATGAGCAATCAACACCAATCAATCCAGGAAGGGCAAACGGCGGCAGCCGACAACTCTGTATGCAGACTCCTGCATAACGGGAAAGGGGAGGCATATGAATGCAAAGATAGTAGGGATGTAGTAGAAATGCAAAGAACAAAGAACCGAAATAGCACAGCCAAGTACAGAGGTAGCATAACTGCGGCTGCAGATAAAATGCATCATATGCCATGTGCCTGCAGGATGCAGTAATGTAAGATGCAAAGCTAAGCCAATGCAGGCAACTGTAATGTAACACTAAAGGCAATACCGTTGCAGTTGCAACCGTAAAACACCGAAAATAATCCATGGATACGGCTGCACAGACACACCCAATGACATCACCGGGTATACAGCACAACAGTATAAAGTGTGAATGCACACAACACACAGCGCGATTTCCCAAACGCCGCACCGTAGGGTGTAAACACACGGGGAACTTTTAATATGTATATGGTGGGTGCCGCCATGGCCGTGATGCATAGGTATGTGGCAGAGACAGACGGAGTTGCGGAGGCGGTGCCGACAACTACCGTAGGCCTCACAGGAGAAGGAGAGTGTTCAGACCAAGGGTGACCTACCAGGGCTGCAAGACCTGGAGATAGTAGAGCGCTACAGGGTGGACAGGGACACGTTACAGCAAATAGTGGAGCTGTGCTGGCCACGCCTGAGAACAAGAGACAACAGAGGGGAGCCCATCCCAGTGGACACAAAGGTATGTGTGAGCTTGCGAATACTGGCTACAGGTACCTTTCAAAGGCCAACCGGGATATAATGGGTATCTCACAGGCATCAGCATCTAGGGTACTACACGGTTCCTGGATGCCATGTTACACATGCCCATGAGTATATAAACTTCCCAGATCTCAGGAGGAGTTGGCTAGCAATATCGCCGCTTCCACCGTGTGGTACAATACCGGAGGTACTGGGTGCGATCGACTGTACGCACATAGAAATTAAGTCACCGCCGGGAGCAGGGTAGACGCTACATAAACCGCAAGGGATACCCCTCCATCAATTGCCAGGTCGTATTGCAATGCGCAGAGCATTATCATGGATGTGTGTGCTGGCAGCCCTGGAAGCTTCCACGACTCCCATATCTGGCATGCCTCACAGCTGTATCAGGTATTTGCCAGGGGGGACATCACACAAGGTCACCTTGTGGGGGATGCTGGCTATGCACTGGAGCCGTGGCTGATGACACCCATCAGAAATGCACACACACACATGCAAGAACGCCATAATGAGGCACACGCACAAACCAGAATAATCATAGAGCGTGTGTTTGGGATGTTGAAATCACGGTTCCGGTGCTTGGATACATCCAGTGGAGCCTTGCAGTACTCTCCAGGCACATGTGCCCACATATTCATAGTATGTTGTATGCTACACAATATGATTCTGCGGAAACAGCTGCTGCAGGGACATAATGGTGTAGGGCCACCGAGCCCGCCACAACTGCCAAGGCAAGCACAGGCACAGGGCGTTCAGCGCCATGAACACGCTGTGCCAGCCCCAGTAGGTAGACGGAGGTGTACCCAATATGCCTACGCCCTGGCAAAGAGGGAACGCATAGCACATACTTTGACAGTGTAGGCCCCATGGACTGACACCTCCATACCTGCACACACAGTGAAATGGACGCCACACAAACATGTCCGCCCGTAATGTGTACCGTATGGCCGGACCTATGTGTGACTCCAACAAAGGCACCGCCCAAACACTGCACACCCAATAGCCAGCAGAGCATCGAGCGCCAAGACCTCACCGCCGCCGGTTCTACAGCACACGGCGTAGCCGTATGCTGCCACTATCGCCGCAAGTCGACCACATATGTACTTATGTGCATACACAGATACGGAAATAGATATCAGTACACATGTAGAAATATATGTACGCATACACAGATATAAAGTACAACAGGTTAATATGGAACCCAGGGATGCAAGTTCACAGATAAGTAAGACGAAATCTCCACATAGTAAACATAGTGACCGACAACCCGATCATCCGGGAGGGTGGGCAGAGCAGGTAACGCCAGCCATGGAAATGTCAACCTGCATCAATACATATCCGCGTGTCGGGATGATCACCAGTCCACGGTACAGTAACGGGATATGTGCGTGTCATATCCATAGGATATGAGTGCGGAGATACACGCCCGGCGATGCCAACGTAGGTATTGTGTGCAACCATCAGTGCGAAAGCGGCAAGCATACCAGTGAAGTGTACGTCATTATGAGGAACGTACCTCAATTGGGGTCTAAAACAGTTCATGTTCCTCGCAGTTCCTCAAAGTTCCACATTGAAAATGTCTGTCAAACATCCATTGTTAGGAATGTATTTAAATGACATCCTGGTAAATAGAAATTAATCATAGTAATTCATTAAAGGTTCTTCATTGTAAGTAAATCAGCATATTTTAACCATCCTATGACCTACTTAGCTGAAGTTGTTACTATGCCATTAGTATGTGTTCCACATTATGCCCATTTGTTCCACATTAGTAATGTGTGTGTTCCTCATTTTGGAAATAGAAGGTTGAGAGCCATGGCGGCAATATGTGTATGTGTGAGGTGAGGTTGTCGTGTGTTCCGCTGTGTGTGTGTAATGTGTGTGCCACTGTAAAATGTATATGTAGGTGACATGTCACAGGCGGAGTGTAATAACATGCGTGAGCATACAGTACAGGAACCATAGGCGTATGTACAGCAGTACCCACAAAGTAGTACTGACATTTCCTCAGTGGCTATCTTGGCGTGGCGGAGTAAAACGATGCAAAGCGGAAATGTCCCAGAATGTACCACAGGGCCATAGCCAACAGGAGATGCAAAGGACGCATGTACAAACCATGACCGTATGTATGGCGGCTATAAGGTAGACTCAACACGATCGTCGGCAGCGTTACACAGCATCAGGCATGTGCGGCGAAAATATGAATGTGCTATCCCGGCACCGATCGTGAACACTTACGGTCCCGTAAATACCTCTGTGTGTTCCACGACCGTTAAGTAAGCAAGCGGCACACGAATAGGAGGCTACCGGTAGCATACAGGCCGTCCCAAGTATAGGACCACAATCACCGTAACTATCAGTGACAAAATGCCAATGGATAGTAGGCGCGGACGAACATCCGCAGATATATAACCCGATGTGAAGGAGGAATACGTGCAGGAAGCACACATGCAGGCGATACCGACACCACGACATCAACAAAACAAACATTCCCAGAACAACAGACAGGTAACCTGCAGCTCCCCAAGCAGGGATGGAGCACACACACAAGCATATCTTGTATGTATAAATGCAAGACCCACACCCCGTACCCGTCACCCACATCCGCAGATATACCCCATTGCACATATCAAAGGGATAACAGCTAAAACCGTAGCAAAACATACAGGCAGTCAATGACAGCGGCATACCCGCAACAATCCGCGTGGGAAACACTAGTAGCAGCTGATGCATCCTTGCATCCGTTGTGTACAGGAATATAACAGCTATGTTACACATCTGAATGCACAATGCCATCGACAGACGCCGCCAGGACACGGACACCCACATGTCAAACAGAATACCATACCCAACACACACAATCCACGGCTAACACCACAGCGTAATGTACCTGACACCACACATAGCGTATGCAGTCACACAAACATTATACAATACATACCATCCCCACGAAGGTAGTGCAAATAACTAACGGCCACACGAGGAATGAACCATGGCCTAGTTTCCCGGGTAACGTACGAATGGAGGAGGATCACCAGTGATATGCGCATAAGTACACACCGAGGAACAGCTATTGGCATGATGAACCCACATGCCTCAGGTGACGACGAATAAAAGGAAGACTCCCTGGATATTCAAACCGTATGTTCACAACGAACACAAACGCGATCTAAAGAAACTACTGAGAGGAAGATATTGACGAATACAGAAGCGAAGGCCGGAAAGGTATGTCGAACCCACGAGATGTACTGATGTGTAACGCATGATACGTATGACTAATCTGCACTGTATGTGAACGATGTGTGTAAGTAAAGATACCTGTCCATTAGGCAGAGAGTGGTGAAAGGTGGTCATGTAATGCTAAGCCACGGAGCATACCAACGACTGCGGACAACGTGTGCACAGCAGTGGGACAACATGTACACAGACGTGATAACCCAAGGTCCGCCATAGGGATTCCAAGCACAGAACAATGCCACCACCCACACCGATGCTGTCAGTGGATATCGAACAATGAAGCCCCACAGCAGGGGATAGGCCATGTATGTATAGTGTCACAGCACACATGTGCATGGGCATATACCGTCGATGTCATCTGAATGTGCATGGCGTGCGTATCCCACGCAGTAGGGTGACTATGTCAATTATGTGTAATGCAAAGCTGTCATGATGGATATGTTCAGAAATCATAGACAGTATCACAGGCATAGCATGCATGATGGAGGGATGGCCTAATGTTATGTACATAAACAAGATATGTATGACCTGCACATATGGGACAATGTAGTAACAGAATAGGTACCCGAAATGGAGGGAACAGCAAGTAACCACGCCCAAACGTTCCATAGCAGGTGCAATGTGTGCCACAAGGATGTCCGGCAGGGCCGTGTGTAAACACATGTGCAATGTACACAGTAGTGTCACCCCCCCATGGTAGTGTCCACTGAACGGCAGAAGTGGATGTCAACTGTATGTCTATACAGTACTTCCGCTGTGGTGGTACCATGGGTCTGTGTCACCCTACCAGCAAGGGAGCTATCACATGACTAGTGACACAGTGTGCCCCTGTGGGATGTGCACAGGACCTATGTCCCACAGCACGGTGTGTGTCCAGTCTGTGGATGTCACACAGGCGCCGGGCTGAGCAATGTGGCATGTGTGCACACATGCAGGACTGCTCCCCCACCCTGCCCACTGCAAACGCCATGTAGGAGTGCTACATGCATCAGTACTGCGGAGAACATGGCCCATGGCAGAGTAGATTACACCCCTGTGTTAGTGGTATGCAGGTGAGTACAGATGTGTTACATGACTGTCATTTGCATATGTAAACTGTCTGAGCTGGGTAGAGATCACAGCATGACTATACTGAGACATGTAACATTGTATCCATTGTGTAAGGTACACCACACATGTGTTATTGTAACACTGCCCGCGTGTACATGTGTGTATGGCACAGGTACAAGGGCACCCAAGGTATCAGCTAGACATACGGTCCAGAAATGCGTGGTCCTGCACATGTGTACCCACGCCATGGTGGAATATGGCAACCACAGCACCATGTGGGGCATGTGTGTACATCAACCATGTACAACGTGATATGCATGTATGGGGACAGTATCCATGTGATACACACTGCATGACTGTCACTATGCAAAGGTGATGTGTATGCACTATGTGTGATGTAACTGATGCAATGATATCTACATGATATATCTGCCACACTGACACCTGTATGGTTGTTAGCAATATGAGTAGGATGAGCTAGAATGCTGCCAGGTATGTAGATGTGGTATATGTAGGCATGGACAATACTGTGTGACAGCAGGTAGTGTATGCAAATACTGAGCATGAGGGGCCACATGTCTGAGGACTGTGCAATGTCACACGTCCCTGACTTGTTGTGGTTAGCATGATATGCCTGCACCACTGTGTGACCTGTACAGGAGGCACATGGCGTAACATCCCGAGACATAGGGCGATGTGATGCTGGATGTGTACATTGGCAATAGCATAAAGTGGAATGGCGCTGAAGGGCAAAGAGCGGATCATGTCTGATGTGATACCCTCTGTACCACCCCAACCACCCATGCAATAGTATGACAGGTGGCCAGCATGGGATGTGGTGTGCTGTGGTGCACATAAGCCCAACAAGGGTGCCAGTAAAGGCATGCAGGTAGTCAATGAGTGTGTGAAGCATGTATGTCAAGATGTGGCCCAGTGCCATACTGAATGGCCCAGTCATGGGTGTACAAATGCAGCCCCATACGTGCAATGCAGTACCACCCATGTGTAGTGTGATAGATGTGGTAGTGTGGTGGTCAGGGTACACAACGTACATGAATGGGCTAGCAGTCAATGCAGTGTGCTGCTGCAGACACATGTAACAGCCAGGTTGGTGGGATACAACAACTACGGCGATTGGAGGTGACATTGGGACTGTGTTCCCGGACATAACATGTGCATGGCAGTACTATGTATGTGTCCACAGGGTTAATACAATGTCCAGCCAAGGATTGGAACCCTGTAGTGAGTGAGAGTGTGTATTGTTGGTAGGTACCCCATTGGCAGGCACGATGCCAGCAACATATGTGTTGGCAATGCCTGCATGACTGTTGTATGCTGCATTGAATGTGTATGTAGTCAAACAGCAGAGACATACCACCACACTGCGTGAGGGCCCACACTGCAATGTATGGCAGTCATGTGTAGGTAGCTAGCTGTGGAGTATGTGATGCACCATGAGGACATACCATGACTGTCAAGTGACACACCACACACATGTGAACATAACCACCGTGCAACAGCCTGCACATGTGCCCATACAGCACGTGTGCATGGAACAGGAATACCACTGTGGCGTCTGTGAAAAGGCCAGTACCACCATGTCTCTGTGTGGAATAGCATGGTCCCTACCAGTGTGTAAATGTAGCAGAAGTGCACTGTGATCAGTGTTGGCATAGGCGTGAACTGTCCATCGTACGAAGTGCCATGCCATCAACTACCTCTGTCAGTGGATGTCAGTAATACCGGCTGTAGAGTGTATGTACCATGCATGCTGCTATGGTTGTGTGTTTAGGGTGTGGCTAGCAGGGCTGAGAAGCATGGATGTTCAGCAAACAGAGGGATGTGTGTAGGCATAGCACACAGACACATGGAGGTTTGGTGCATGCCGAGGGTAGTGTAGGTATGGTATGTGTCGTGTAATGTGTCACCCAGCTATGCGTACTGCATGGCCAAGCATGTGGGTACATGGGAGTCCATACTAGGGAAGGGCGTGTTGCTGTCAATACATAGCAGTAGCAACTGTCCTAGGTGCAATGTACAGTATGCCAACACGACCAGCATGTAACCTGTGGTGTACAGTGTATTCACTGTCGCGTGTCACAATGTGCGTAGCGGTCACGAACATGGGTATCTGAACATGGATTACCCATGATGCAATGTGTCTTGGGAATATACAGTATGTGTGTAAATCACTGTGTGGTATGGGAACCACCCACCCGTGTGTGTTGCAGTCCAGGTATGTGCCTGGGAGGTATGATTTGTGTACAATCTGGACTGGCAGGTGTGCCATGTAGGGCATGGAGGCAGGTCCCAGGCACTGCAGATAAATGACATGTGTGCTGTACTGTGTGTGCAGTGCTTGTGTACAGCACAGTGGAGGGTGTAAGCATTGTCACACATCACTGCATGCTGTGCCTACCTGTGACAGCCCTGCCGGAGACAGACATGTGACACCGCTGCACAGGCAGCATAGCATGTGAAGATGTACATGTGGGCTGCACACCTTAGGCAGATGTCCACAGGTCATGTGTGCCACGGTAGTGTGGTTGAACACGACTATCAGACTGGACAAACACCACATGCCTGCATAACTACAGTATGACCATAGTCAACAGTCCCAGTGACATAGTAGGCCAATGTACACTATCCCTGCGTGCAGACCACTGGCTACTGGACACCTGGCTAGACACACACCCGGAGGGTTAATTCACCATTGAGCCATCACATGTCCCAGTCCATGTGGGCCGTACAATGTCATCACAGGGTGGCCACAATAGCAGGTGGCAAGGCAGACACGGTGTACCAGGTGATGTGTCATGTGTGCATATGTCGACTAGCACAGCCGTTCACTTGTCTGCAACATACTGGTGCACGATGTATACTGTTACATGATGTATGGAACTGCACTGTCACCCACTACAGGGCCATCTGACACAGGTGTGTTGTGACAGGTGTAGCCCATGTTTGCACAGGATACACACCTCTGTTGTAGGCAGCCATGCTGGTGGCTACCAGTGATATATGCAGTGGTCATACAGACATACCGTACACAGTGTTCATGCAGGAATGTCCATTGTCATGGACGATGTGCTGCTATGTGAATGTAGGTGTGTGTTGTGAATGTTACACATCCAGAAGACACCATCTGGTGCAGTCATGGTTGTCAACACCAGTACACACATCCACAGCAGTCAGAACCCAGTCCTGACAATGTGTGTCAGTCACCCTCGTACTGTGTGACATATGTGCACATGGCGGAACACCTCCCACTGTCATCTAAGCTGGCTACATGATGGCTGGAATGTGCTGTAGAAATGTACAATGCTGGTAGCCCAATGAAGTACCTGGAATCAGACACAGTACGCTATGTCAGCCATGTAAACCATGCACAACAATGACCGCCCAACAGACACAAACAATGCATTGACACATGGAACACGTGCACATGACAACCCCCAATGAGGTATGTTGCACATATTGATGTACAATTGTCATCTATGGCCATAGCATGGATGCAGACACACATACTCCACAGGTAGTACCATGTGATGTAGGTAGGGGCATTGCTGCGTGTACATGTCACAGTAGCTGTACAGACACATGTCCTGCATAGCCGTCATGTAGGGGTAGCTGTGGTATGTGACTGCTGGACATGCCCATACAAATGACCATGTCCCACAGGAGATGTGTTATGTGTGTACCACATGTGGCGATGCTGACAACAAGCTGTGATGTATGGCTGCCGGTGTACCTGTGTGACATTGTCTGTGATGGGTGCAAAGGCATATAGTATCGTATTGCATGTCCACAAGCCCCACATAGGTGCATAGCCTGAACATACAATACAAGGAGTGTGTGGGATGATAGCAACCCACAGGAGGAGATGGGTATGGGCGGCAGCCCACAACCACATGTGTGTGTACGGTGTTCACGGCCACGACACATGAGCATCTGAGAGGCTAGTGTTACAGCTGTACAGGGTTGCATGCATATATGTTCAGCAACATCCCTGTGTGTCCCACCACTGGCCTGTGGACCAATGGACACCAACCAAATGTGCAGATATGAGATGTGCACAGCACATCACAGATGCCTACTGTAGAACAGGCTTACCGTGTAGACATGTGCACAGTAGGTCTCGCCAGCTGCAGTCAAACATGTAATGTGCTGAACCACACCAATAGTCCAGGCCATGCCACAGATGGGCGTGCATGCATCTGTGTATGTATGGCTGTGAATGTCTCCGGCATAGCAATATAGCTGTGTCACCGTTGTGAACAACAATATGAATGGGTTATATGTGTGAGGGTGCGTCATACAGTATGGTCTGATCGAAGATACCATCAGTGACCCTGCTATGTGAACATCCCTGTCCCCATACATGGATACCTATGCTGTGCCCAACACCACATTCACAGAGGGAGGGATGGCTGTGTGTAGTGCAGCAGCGAACATGGGGTGGCAGCAGGCACTGGATGTACACATATGTGGTACCCACATCAGTGCAGGCAACCATCCATGTGCACGGGATAGCGGTGTGTGTCCACATACAGCACTGTGTTGATCAATATCCCAGCACATAGCACCTGCCAGGGTTACAGTGTATGCATGGATGTGTGATACCTGCATGCACCAGACACACCCTCAGCAAGCAGCGTGCAGCATACCTCGCTTGAGGCCAGTGTCCACACCATGGCGATAGACATGTTGAATGTCCATATACACATAGCAATGACATATGGAATGGACAGCCACCCTGCCAATATCGTAAACCCCAAGGTGGATCACAACCCAGTGCCATGTATGTGGCATACCCTGCCATACCATGCAGACCTGCCCAGCAAGGCTGCAGGAGCTATCACAGTCCTACATGGTGCAATGGACAAAGGCACTCTCACTATCAACCATACACAGCAGTAATGTGGCGGTGATGCACCCTGTGGTGTCACAGGTGCTGTGTGATGCTCTGGACAATGTGTGTGTGTACATGCTATGCATGGCCTGTCCCGCTACTGTGTCATGGTTACAAATTGCCCTATGTCTATCACATGTGCAACACAGGTGAGCTGTGGCAAGTTGTCCAACACCCGTACAGTGCTGTGTGGATGTACATGGCACAACACATGCATGTGCAGGTGTCCATGTGTATGTGTACAGTGCCACTGCTGACGTTCACAATGGCTACAGATGTGATGCGTACTGACATATACACAGCGTCCAGGTGAACAGCAGCACCGACGTCACATGGGGACCTATGCCAGTGATATGGACACAGGTGCAGCCAGGTACACATGTCCACAGCTGGCTAACATCTACATGGTGCGTGTACAGTGTGATGGGGTGGCAAACAGATATGATGTGACACACTGCTCAATGGTGTGAAGCCAACACATCGGCTGTGTCACTGCCACGATGCCTTTCACAGATTACTGTGCAGATGTCGTACTTGTCATAGCAATGTATCTCCAACAGTATGCCAGCACAGCAGTGTAAATGTGACCTGCCACCATCATTATGTCTTACAGATAATGCCACGATCCCGGCTTCCTGCATTCAGTCGACAGGAGGAGGAGGTGATCATACCATACCTCCATAGTAATCATGACATGTTATTTAGTCATGTGCCACAGCAGGCACAGGAACGGCGGAGATGTGGGAGGAGATGTGCAGGAGGGTGAACAGCCTGGCGGATACAACCACACTTATCAGCAGATCCGCAGGCACTGCACAGACCTGATCCGGCATGGAAGACAGCGTGCGGCTGCAATCGCCAGACAACAACGTGGGACAGGTGGTGGGCCACCAACCCAGCCCGCAGTCACAGCCAGGGAGGAGCTCCTGGCCAGTCTGGGGACACCCGCGGAACAACACGCAGAAACCCATGCGTCCATCGTGGAGGTGGGTGTCTCGAACTATGAGCTTGGAGCTGCATGATAAGTCAGGGTTGCATGTTTGTATGATAAGTGTCGTGGGGGTGGGTGTCATAGTACAACACATAATATAGCCATACATGCCAGGTATATGGCCACACAAGGCGATACTACAGTATGCTATGTTGTGTTAGCAGACATGTGCATAGCACATGCTAACTCACAGATGCATGATGTGACATGCACACTGCTGACTGTGGCGATAGTAATGGATAAATGTGTATACCTTTGTGTCATCCCTTTACAGATGCGTCTGGCGTGTCGCAAACACAAGGGTCTGTTGCAGGTAAGTCTGTTGCTAGTCAAAGGCGTGATATGGCGTATTGATATTCCCCATGTGTCCAGGCATGACATGCACACCTGTGTGTGCCCCAGTCACGGTATACAGGTTGCACCACCCGACACACACACCACCCATGTACAGTAGATACAACCGTTAAGCGTGAGTGGCATGACACCACCACGACCTATTGGTGTGTTACGTGCATTCAGCTATGCATACAATGGTGTAGGTGTTCCACAATGGCTGCATGTGTAGTATGCATCGGTATTCCTCTGCAGTATGCACACAGTACCACATAGTGAGCTGTGATCTTGCCAGAGCACAGGTGTTACCAATGTGACCTATGCCCCTGCATCGGGTGCACGTTGTGACATGGCACATGCCATGTCCCATGCACGTGGATGTCTGGCTGCAACATTGTCACACCATGACATGACCTATGCACGACATAGCAGACATCCACACTGTCTGCATATCTGTAGGGAATGTGACACCTCACACTAGTATGGTTGTATGTCACATGGGCCACCACAGGGCCATGTGCACGATGTCCACCACACACAATTGTCAATGACCCAGACAGACAAGGCCATGGTCGATACCTACAGGCATGTTGCCACACAGTACATTCATAGTGGGTAGTCACCGTTGCACCCTGTACACACATAGTGGGCTCATCACTGTAGTGGCCCCCCTGGACATCTGATGTAGTACACCACTGACATGGAATGCCTCTCCACAGCTACTACAGGTGCCTCCAATATCCACCACATACGTGCTGCTGGCAGCTGAACTGACTTACAGACATGGCAATGTAATGCGTCCAGGTCACGCATCACACAGAAACATAACTGTGTCCTGCTACTGTGCAGTGGCACAGTGCCCACTCCACACTGTACAGCTATGTACACAGCTCACACCAACGCACCTGCACAGACATCCCTGTTACCCATACATTGTATCTGTAGACTGTACACATAACACTGCACCATGACAGCCATTGTGATGTGCTGCATGCAGTGGGACACCATCGTCACATGTCCACATGATACCACACATGTATGCGGTGTACATGACATAGTGTCGGCAGACATGTGTACTGTCAACACACCTGTGGCCACACGGTGTATCACGGCGATGCATGCAAACTACCATGAATGTGTGTACTGCATGCCTACTAAAAGACACCTGCCTGTTGTACTGTTCCCACCAGGGCAGTGTGCATACTGCCACTAGGAATGTCTGGTCTGCATTCACTGGTCTGTGGTGTGTGAATGCTGCATGCCACCTGCAATATCACATGCATGATGTCTGTGTGTGTGTGTGTGTGTGTGTGTGTGTGTGTGTGTGTGTGTGTGTGTGTCTGTATTGTAACTGACGGTATGCCTTTGTATTGACAGGTGCTGTAGGTGAGTTCCCCTCCTGCGGTCCAGCTGATGCTAGTGTCCCCACAGATACTAGTGGTGATGACCATGTGCATGAGGCACAGGCAGGGTCGTCACAGGCAGACACTCTGCCATTGGAGAACATCACACCACGACCCCTTCATGCCTGAACACGGTCCGGATGCCGACACATACCCCAACACCGTTGCCCATAGATGACGGTCAGTCAGCGTCTGTTGGCACCGAGCAGGAATGTGTGGTGGCTGCAGAAGGTGTGGGTACACACAATGTTGCCAGTGTAATGACTGGTGCAGTGCCACGCAGGCATGTGGCAGGTGCTGCTCATAGGGGGAGCACCGCTAGACATACACCTGCTGTACAGGGTGCAGCAGCTGGTATAACCAGACGCATGTTCCAGACTGTAATGGCGGCGCAGGCACGTGCTGAACGGCAGAACCAGGGAGGGCAGAGGCTGCAGAGGTCTGCAATCCGTTCCTTGAATGAAAACATCCAGGCATTGGCGAATGCCCAACAGCATCTTGCCGATGTTCTGGATAGGAGATTGGGTGAGATGGCTGGTATCCTCGACCGAGGCATGGCCATCCTTGGCGTGGAGCTGTCCGTGCAGGAACACCAGGTAGGGGTGAGGCATAGGGCAGCGCGTGGTAGGCCAGCAACACCACTTGGTGCAGGTCAGCGTGTCGTGCCACCTCCCATGCCCCCCCACCCAGTGCTGGTAGCAGCAGCAGTGCAGCTGATACTACACTGACCACACCAGGACAGAGCTGGCCACGCGTGGGCGTGGCCCTGGGCGGCCCGGTGTGGAGCGCGTTTCCAGCCGGACATCTGACATCGGAGAGTGGACTGTCTGTACCTACACCCGGTCGTGCCCGTGCGACCCCAGGCAGGCATGGGTCACGTCGCGGCAGGCGGACACAGTGAGCCGTAACACCTGCACTGTACAGTCTGGGGCTGCCAAGCATACCCCGTGTAGGCATCACAGATGACCGAACTGTGTACACACAAGCCACACACAGCAAACACGACGGTAGGGCTCCACCACACCCACATGCAATGTACACAGACATGCCCAGTCAATGCACAGGCCCTTACACACACACATGATGTCATCCATTGGTACAGCCTATGCCTGTGGCACACATATCACCCTGTGCATATGATGAAGTCTCTGCCGCATAACTGTGAGCTACACCATCTGTGCATGGTTATGCAAACATATTCTGATGCACAGGGTGGACAAGATAGTGAGAGGTGTATGTGATACCTGGGTCCGCATAGTACGTGATGTGTATGTTGTGGTGTGTGTGTATGGCTGGTGACAGGTGTGTATGTGATGTGGGTTGTGCAGTGACATCATGCAGCAGACATACCATGCAGGACAGGTGCAGCATTCATTGATCTGTGTACACAGTATGTGTGGTGGTTACATGTGTAGCACCATGTTGGTTCAGTTAACCCGTATGACAATGATGGTGTACTTGCATGTGCCTACTGGGAGCACTGTAATTAGTTCCCCACGCGTAGTCGTGGGGTACCCTGAGCATGTCTGGCAACATCAGCATAGCACAGGTACCGCTTTTCGGCATGGACCCCTACATAGGAACATAGGCGCACATGTACATAACAGGTATGTGCCCTACGACATGTGTGGACCTAGCATGACTGTGTGTGGCTGCTAACACCCCTCAGGATGGGGATGCCACATCCATCAGTCCCCAGTCCCTCGTCCAGCACTGACACACAGATGATGCCTGGCGCATAACTATATCCACACATCCACATGTCATTATTACTCCTGGGCGAAGGCAGTCAGTGCCTTTCCTTCACATGGGCTGGCACTCCTCGTGTTGTAGGGGTCTCGCCGTTGACCCTGTTCCCCAGCCGTCACAGTCATCTTTGTGGTGATGTGTGTGACAGTCGCTTCTGTGCCCGTGTTTGCCTGGAGCCTAGGAAGTGGAATATGCCCATGTCACCCAGGTCAGACATGGCCGTGTATGCCAGGCACAGATCACCACAGAGCAGATGTGCTGTGAAGGTTTACAGCCGGAGTCCCCTTGGTCGTGCAGCTTGTGACACATGTCCTAGCACCGTCATCCCGCCTTGTGTAACATTTGCGGTCCTTCCAAGTGCTGCAGGCGTCAGGTTAGCTACAGGCCAGATGTGCCAATGCGCGCAGTCATTGCTCTGGTGTGTGATGTGTACAGGGTACAATGAACACCCCTGATGTCGATCGCGATTCCTTCCAGACCAGGAGGCCACAGTGGAATGTCTTCACACCCACATTGCCATTGTGTGTGTTGACAGATGTTAACGACAGGTGTCGTAGCCATTTCCATGAACATGTCCACCATCTGGAATGGCTTACCACCTACATGTGGCATTGGGCCGAACGTGTCCTTCACACTGGGTAGGACTGCACCTTCTCTAGCATGTAGTAGCAGGCCATGGCTCTGGCACCAGTTATCCATGTCTATGGCGCCCTAGGTGGATGTCCGTGTCACATGGGGTGTTGGGTATGGTGGCGGTTCATAGTCATCTGCATACCTTGTCTGCCACAATCCCCTATGATTGCATGCACATTGGAAGGTGAATGCCATATGGCAGGGGCCCAGGACTGAGCCCTGTGGGCCTCCACTGGAGACCAGATATGAGTGTGACAAGGCACCAGGAACACCAACCCTGTGTGGTGTGACCTCCAACCTTTCTGAGAAGCATCGGGTGACATATGTCCCCACATGTATGCTGTGCGAGCCTTTCCATGAGTCCCATGTGTAGTGTGCTCTGAGCGCTCCCACCAGGTCATGGTACTGTGTGCAAACCCACGTATCCCCATCAATGGCCTTGGTGACCACTCCAGACAGGGACGAGCAGGTTAGGAGGCAGGATCCGCCCTTGACTATGTTGTTGTGGGTATGTTCGGTATTGGCTGTACACGCTGTCTGTATCCATGGGCACCTGTTTGGACCTCCCCACAGCTTTGCACACTTGGCTTGTCAAGCCGGATAGGGTGTGGCTGTCTACAGTCCATAAGAGCACTACCCTGGCATAGTGGGACCACAGATGCCATATGCCATCCATTGGGGACATAGCTCATAGTAAGGCTAACATGACACAGTGGGCGGATGTGTGGGCCGAGGCCCTCAATGAGGATGGGTAGCACACAGCCAGGGACACCATCGGTGCCCATTGGTGCTGTGTCAACCGCCATAGAGATATGGGATCACTCCAGGCCATATGAGATGTTTGGGAGGCTACACTCTGGTGGGATGGATATGTCCCTCTTGGGGGTGGGATGTATGCATGGAACATGTGCGCTGGTTTGCAGACAATGTCTGTGGGTGCAGTGACCGTTGTACCATTCTGGACCATTTCCAGCCAAGTCTGTGTGCCCCCAACCATGTCCTTACCACAGTTAAGGAAGGCCCTATGGTTGTCTCATGTGCCCTCTGCAGTACCACTCCCACTGGCGGCCGTGGATGATTGTATGTGTGGCGATATGGTGGCAGCTGGTATGAATGGGAGATGGTTTCCCTGGTATTGACATTGCTCTGTCATGTATTAGCTCCAACTGTTGATGTACAGCTAGTCAGTGGCTGGGGTCCACCACACCATGTGCCTACCTGTGGTGGACAAGGTCCTGATGTTATCATGTTTGCCTGTTGCAGACATGCATGTAGGGTACTCAGAGAATGCATTAGTTAGGCGGTTGCCGGTCTGGCCTGGGTTCAACACTGGTATGGAGGACTTGTAGGGTACCACACCGGTCATTATGATGTGTGTGGTTTGTTGTGGAGAGGTCATCACTTAGGTCCCCATGCGGTGTTGGCTACAGAATGTGGATGACCAGTGGATCCACTATACGGTCTGGCATCACCATTGAGGGCTGTACATCCTGTGTGGGGCATATCCTCACCATGTGTGATGGGCAGAACTGTCAGACATCCCCTAGTATGTATGGTGCATGGCTGTTTAACAGTGGCCAGATGTGAGAACACCTGTGACGGTGGCGTAGTGTGTTGTGCCATGGCTAATGTTCCCAGTCTATGTATGGGTGGTTTATGTCACCCAAGGCGGTGCTGTTGTGAGAGCATGCCCACTCACCAGTGTCCTCAGGACATCTGTGCAGGTAGCCTGTGTTTGGGAGGGTTGTCTGTAGCATGCAACAAACTGTAGGCCAGTCCTACATGGTTAATTGCACCTAGATATTCCCGCTGCAACGGCCATGTCTGTGGCATGGCCAGGTTTCTGTTGTGTGGCTGGACACACACGGCGGTCCACATTCCGCCACCCATGCCGTCGCACCATGTGTATGCATGTCTGCTCTGTGCCGAGTCTAAGTGTCTGAGCATGCCCAGTAGGCAGCTGTGTAGATAGACACACAGCACAGTGCACACCACGCAGACTGCAGTTATACCCGGTGCATGCCTGTATCCCCTTCATAGCGGCCACATCTGTGGCATGGCCAGGTTTCTGTTGTGTGGCTGGACACACACGACGGTCCACATTCCGCCACCCATGCCGTGCACCATGTGTATGCATGTCTGCTCTGTGCGAGTCTAAGTGTCTGAGCATGCCCAGTAGGCAGTGATGTACTGATCAGTAGTTACTTGGTATTCCGACTGCAGCACTAGCGTGTTACTGTCGGCGACCTTGGGATGGTAACAGGCTGCGTGACTGCGCCTCTGACCTAGCTCTCCCAATCGGGCATTGCCTCTGCAAATGATACCACCCACGTGGGGGTATGCCTCCTGACAACGCTCTGCTCAGTAAACTCGGTGGCAGCGTTCTGTAAATGCTTCATACTGTACTGTGTTCATCTAGATAGGCGTAGGTTCGTCTCCCGTCCCTTCCGTGTGTGTGTGTGTGTGTGTGTGTGTGTGTGTGTCTCTGTGTGTGTGTGTTTCCAGCTGCCTCTGCGAATTAACATGCTTTTAAGCTCCATAACACAAATCTAGGCTATTGCCAACTATTGTCTTGCGGGTGATGACACCAGCCTACAAGTATGCCTCTGACAGCGCACACTACAGTAAACACGATAGCGGCGTTCTGTAAATGCTTCATACTGTAGTAAGTTCATGTAGATAGGCATAGGTTCGTCTCCCGTCCCTTCCGTGTGTATGTGTGTGTGTGTGTTTCCAGCTGCCTCTGCGAATGAACATGCTTTTAGATGCTCCGCAACACATACCTTGGCTATTGCCAACTATTGTCTTACGGGTGACGTCACCAGCCTACAAGTATGCCTCTGACATCACTCTCTTCAGTAAACTTCGGTAGCGGCGTTCTGTAAATGCTTCATACTGTAGTAAGTTCATGTAGATAGGCGTGGGTTAGGTCTCCGTCCCTTCGAGTGTGTGTGTGTGTGTGTGTTTCCAGCTGCCTCTGCGAATGAACATGCTTTTAGGCGGCTCCATAACACAAATCTTGGCTATTGCCAACTATTGTCTTACGGGTGATGTCACCAGCCTACAAGTATGCCTCTGACAGCGCTCACTTCAGTAAACTTCGGTAGCAGCGTTCTGTAAATGCTTCATACTGTAGTAAGTTCATGTAGATAGGCGTAGGTTCGTCTCCCGTCCCTTCCGTGTGTGTGTGTGTGTGTTTCCAGCTGCCTCTGCGAATGAACATGCTTTTAGATGCTCCGCAACACATACCTTGGCTATTGCTAACTATTGTCTTGCGGGTGATGTCACCAGCCTACAAGTATGCCTCTGACAGCGCTCTGTTCAGTAAACTCGGTAGCACGTTCTGTAAATGCTTCATACTGTAGTGAGTTCATGTAGATAGGCGTAAGTTCATCTCCCGTCCCTTCCGTGTGTGTGTGTGTGTGTGTGTGTGTGTTTCCAGCTGCCTCTGCGAATGAACATGCTTTAAGACGCCCCGCAACACATACCTTGGCTATTGCCAACTATTGTTTTGCTGGTGACGTCACCGGCCTACAAGTATGCCTCTGACAGCGCTCTGCAGTAAACTTCGGTGGGCGTTCTGTAAATGCTTCATACTGTAGTAAGTTCATGTAGATAAGTGAGTTCGTCTCCCGTCCCTTCCGTGTGTATGTGTGTTTCCAGCTGCCTCTGCGACTGAACATGCTTTTAGACGCTCCGCAACACATACCTTGGCTATTGCCAACTATTGTCTTCGGGTGATGTCACCAGCCTACAAGTATGCCTCTGACAGCTCTGTTCAGTAAACTCGGTAAGCGCGTTCTGTAAATGCTTCATACTGTAGTGAGTTCATGTAGATAGGTGTAGGTTCGTGTCCTGTCCCTTCCGTGTGTGTGTGTGTGTGTTTTCGTTGCTTTCACAACTTCTTCTGAAAAAGCAAATTCTTAAACTGTTCACATTCAACGATGTGATACTTAAATTCTTGTTAAGACTCACATTGTTGATTGTGAACATTCTTAGACTTTGCTTTTTCTGCAAACGTTAATGGAAACAACGATAACGTTATGTTTTAATAAACTGTTTAAATGTTACGAAGACTTGTGTTGTGTCGAACTACGGGGACTATTCTTGCCGCAGGTTGCTGGTTTGTTTGTGTTTCATAGTACAATATCATGTAATACGTGTGTTCATAGTATGCTTTCTGTGATGTTGGCGTGTGTGTTTAGATTAGCAGTGCGTCTGTGCTTTCTATGCTGTGGCTACATGTTCATTGTGCGCATAGAAAGTGACAAATGGAAGTGTAAGGGTGGACATTTAAAGCTTGGATACTTCCATGTTATGTGTAAGTCTCACGGGGCCTACGGGTGATAGCGCATACATGTCTATGAAGTACCTTTGGATACCATATGCGGCGATGGTGGGACGAAATGTTTAAGTTGACTGTTTCATCTACCTATGTGTGACATGGTTTGTGGCCATAGGGTGCCAGCAAGTCTTTCCTGTTCATTGGGTGTTTGCCATGGTCTATTGACATCAATCCTATTAACTCACGGAAGGATGTCTTTCATTGGTGGGAACGCCATAGTTTGACCATCGATGTCATTCCCAGCTGGCGTTGAGATTGTGCCATTGGTATGTTTACACAGGTCACCCATCTGTTCCACTGTATGGAAGCGTGTGATCCCCATTGATGTGCTGGCAGATTGAGTGCTGTGTGCGCCGGTATCTGCCCAGCGGTCTGGCTTTGTATGGGGAGTGTCTACTGTAGTCCCTATCTGTATTTCCTGGGTTATGCCTTGCAACAGCTGTGGGATTCCCCCAGGTTTGCAGCTATGGGTGCCATCTTGGCCGTCGTTTGTCCATCCATGGGAACTGCCTACTGGACACTAGTATAGGGCTGTAAACATTTCACAGCTGCATTCTCCATTTCGATTGGATGATCGGCATTATTATTGCGGAGTAACGCATATGCCATGCCGCGTCCGCGCACGGCGGGACAATGAATCATCTGCCAATCCACACTGACACCCATTTTGCATACCCACGATCCCATGTCTGCAACCCTCGACGGTACCCTTGCACACCCTTCATGTGCGGAAATGGGATGTGAGCGACGTGTATGGGCGCGCAGCAGCCTGGGGAGTCCTATTCATATGTCCTGCATTTCATGGACGGTTGTCATCACCCTTGAAGGCGGCTTGTGGTGCATATATCTACCTGTGCCGTAGTCCCGGCTGTCACCTCTTCTGGTTCACACTATGCTGCCCACACTTACTTAAGGAGAAATTTTTGGGTCCTGCAATGGACACCGATGTGCATATGTAAAGTGTAGAACATGTTGGACTGTGTCCATTCGGCCAGTGGGTTTGACTGCGCGTATGTTCCCCAGTCCGGATGTCTGTCTGCCTACCCATATTATGTAGTGCTCACGAACCTCGTGTCCTTCCACAATTTACCCATATGGTGTTACTGTAGTACTGCAGGTTGGCAACTGCTTTAAGTAATCCTCAGAGGTACCATTGTGAACTATCCGCCACTGTATTGTCATTTATAACACAGCCGGTACATGTAGAACCTATTTATTCATGACAGTATGTTATTTATGTGTGGGAACGCCATATTTTAACCATAGTATGACCTTCCTAGTTGGCGTTGTTGGTGTGCCATGAATATGTGTTCCACTAGTCGCCCGTATGTTCGCCCGAAAGGTGGAAGCGGGTGATCCCCACATACTTGTTAGCACCTTGGCTGCGCTGTGTACGCGGGATTAGCGGCAGGATGGATGTCTGAGGGGTGTGTCTACTGTTGTTTCCATCTGTATTTCCTGTGTTATGCCTTACTACGGCTGTGTGATTGCACCAGGCTTGCTATTATGGGTGCCATCTTGTCCGTACGTTTGTCCATCCTTGGGAAATGCCTACTGGACACTGGTGTAGGGCTGTACCCATTTCACAGCTGCATGTAGCATTCTCTGGTGGATGATTGTCAGTATTGGTGGGTGGTAAGGCATGTTCTGTACCCACATCCCTCCCACGGGGCGGGACAATGGATCATCTGCCAATCATCTCCAACACCCATTTCTGCATACCCACGATCCCATGGCTGCAACCCTCGACAGTACCCATAATCCTCCATGTGTGCTGGAATGGGATGTGGACGCACATCTGTGGACTCGACAATCTGTGGATTTCTGTGCATATGTCCTGCATTTCATGAACAGTTGTCATCAACCTTGAACACGCTGGCGGTGCATATATGTAGCTGTGTCGTAGTCATGGCTGTAGTTCATCTTGGTCTTCCGCTTGCACCCAGTTGGCGTTGCAAAAGGAGAAATGTTTGGGTCCTACAATGGACACAAATGTGCATATGTAAAATGTAGAAAATGTTGGGCTGTGTCCATCTGGCCAGTGGTTGTGACCGCTGCTGTATGTTCCCCACTCGCGGATGTCTGTTTGACTACACATATTATGTTGTGCTATGAAACCCATGTTCTACTACGATTAACCCAAATGGTATTGATGTAATGCTGCAGGTTGGCAGGTGCTTTAAGTAATCCTCAGAGGCCCAGTAGGACATATACGCCACTGTAATGTCAATATAAAACAGACAGAACATGCATACCCTATTTATTCATTGAAGCATGTTCGTTATATGCGAACGCTAGTGTTGAAACATCGTATGACCTTCGTAGTTGAGGTTGTTAGTATGCCATTAGTATGTGTTCCACAGGTCGCCCATTTGTTCCGCAGTATGGAAGCGAGTGATCCTCATGTTGCTGCTGGCAGATCGAGTGCTGTGTACCGGTGTCGCAGCGTCTGACTTTGTATGGGGAGTGTCTACTGTAGTCCCTAATGTATTTCCTGTGTTATGCCTTACCGCAGCTGTGTAATTCCACCAGGTGTCCAGTTATAGATGCCATCTTGGTCGTACACTTGTCCATCCATGGGAATTGCCTACTGGACACTGATGTAGGGCTGAACACATTTTACACCTGCTTTTAGCATTACCCAGTGGATGCTTTGCATCCTTAGTGGGACTAAGGCACGTGCTATACCCACAGCCCTCCCGCGGGGCGGACAACGGATTATCTGCCAAACAACACCGAGCCCCATTTTGCATACCCAGGATCCCATGGCTGCAAACCCCACGCGATGCATTACACATCCTTCATGTATGCGGGACTGGGATGTGGGCGCACTTCTATGGACACAACAATCTGGGGATTTCTGTTCATATGTCCTGCATTTCATGGACAGGTATCATCAACCTTAAACACGCTGGTGGTGCATGTCTAGCTGTGCGTAGTCACGGCTGACACTCTGTCTGTGATCTCAACGAGTCGAAGGTGTAAACGCATAACTATTTTGGAGTCGTACAATGGACACCGATGTGCATATGTAAAGTGTAGAACCTGTTGGACTGTCACCATCTGGCCAGTGGTTTTGACTGCCGCTGTATGTTCCCCAATCGTGGATGTCTGCTTGAGTACCCATATTATGTATTACTTGGCCTATCTATATCCACGTGCCAGTAAGCGGAAATACAGCAAACCTTGCGTCCTGCCCATCTTCCTAAACGACATTATTGAACATATATCAGCCAAAACAGACAATGACAAAAACCATAGACTCCACAGTCAAACGATACTGAGCTCTTTCACCTACTAACATGGGGCATTCGGAGCACGGAATGCATTACATAGTTGTCCCTTATACACTTCCTTCAGAGTCAGTTTAAAGTCAAATAATCAATAAACCTGCTCATAGTTAAGTGGACAGTGCTACAAGTCTTGATTATAGCGTGACATATACAAATCAGTGTTGCATACATTACTTCATGGAAACAATAATACGACAACAATGTGTTAATATAAATACAATATTGGTCAATACAATCAGTATCTTGAAACATAGTTGATAATTGCTGTGAGTAAACCTTAGAATGTAGTGTGTTGATCAGGATATTGTATATCAATGTAGTATAATTGTAGCATTCTGATTCCAAAGCATGGAATCAGTAAGTACTATTTAAGCATATATTTTACAATTATGAATGTAAGTGAGTGGAGGACACATCCTTAACCTTCCCTGCTTCCAGTGGATCACACACGCGCTTACCACACATTTCCTAATTGTGGGTTACGCGCGGCGCACATATATCCGCATTCTGTTTATATATGTTTACTGGGTCTGTGTGGTTACGTGTTTTGTGTTAGTTGTGACTATTCGGTAACATATGTCTGATCCGGTTGACGGACGCGTGTGCAGAATGCACTTACAACTTTATAAATGTAACAGTCTTTGCAGCATGGACGCGTACGTACATGTTTACATCTATATGTTCCATAGTAAGTAATTCAAAGCGTGACTGCATTCTGCATTCACGTTTGCCAGTTACTAATGACCACTACACGTTAGCTGTTGGTGTCATTAATATGCATACCCATGGTACTTAAGTACATTTACATGTCCCCGCACTCACGCGACGTCACAGGCATCCATTCTCCTGCTGGGAAAGGTGCAGTACTGCATGTCAAACATTCCTTATTCCCCTACGCTCATGGCCCAGGATGCATATGTCGTGACCGCAGGGATGTTCAGATGACAGGTGCTTATATCCCCTACGCATACAGGCCTTCGATTGTCAGGGTGTTGCTGTGGTGCTTTGGGTTTGGTCTTGTCCGCCCAGTGTTCGGAACTGCCCTGACCAAGTACGTATGTTAGATGAGTCACATGGGCACGTTTTGTCCGTGTCTATGGTACCATGTCACCCCCAATTATTCATAACCGTGCGCCGACACGGTGTACCCGTTGCAGATCTTGTTATACTAATTGCACACGGTCTGGTCGAACGGACCTATTTCCATTACTAACCCTCGGTATGTATGACCTGTGTCGCAATATTACATGGGTTTACCATTGCGTGACAGCTTTCACTGAGCTACAGACATGTCCGTTGCTTGGTTTGGACCGGTTCCACTGTGCTACACACATTTAACATGGCGGAACAGGTTGAACAGCCCAGCCACGGGGACATCGGGTTCTCGATTAAGCTGTTTAGTATTGAATCGCTATGTGGAGTTTGTTTCACAAAGCGAGACAATGTCGACATTAACGGACATCTCGGCGAGAATGCGTCCGCGCCGCTGGTGGCGTATGTCTGCGTGGGCGGACAGGCATTATGCTGTGCCATTATGTCTGGGAATATATGGTTTCTTGCCATAGATGATATGCCATACCAGCAATGACCAGCGTCTGGGTGTGGGTACTGCTGTATTACCCACGGGAAGAGTGGCCTTAGGTTAAGTGGTGCCCTAGGCAGAAGTTGCCACCGCAACATCACCCGCTACCCCCCTCCTGGTCTACCTACACCAAACAATGTCTGGAAAGGTGCCCCGAGTAGAGCAACGCCTAGACAGCTGCCTACTTGGCCTATGCCTAAGGCCTATGTGTGTGGTCCCTCGGGCATCGGACTCGAGCCGCCACGTCTGCCGTGGGTATGTCATGGCATTACCCACATCCAGCCGTGGTGTATTGCCATGATGTTCCATGTGTACAGTGGTGCCGGTTACCATACATATGCCTTTCTCAAAGCTGATTTCACACTTCTGAACACTACTGTGGTCTCCTTTAAGGCCCTGAGCCAGTGGTGAACATCACTCAAACCGCTGAATCACGCTCATATGCCTTCCACCAGCACCTACAGGACTGCATGGATCAGGGCAATCCCATACAAAACTGAGACTCTTTGTACCACACACAAGCATGCAGTCTGGTGGACCCCAGCCATGAACTAGCTCTACAACGACAGGAGGTAGATACTACAAGTTAAAGCGGAATACTTGTAAGGTAACACACCCTTGCTCATTATATGTGAAGAACTACAAGCTGTCATGAAATCATCCAGGGGAAATTCAACAGAGAAATTAACAAGGACTCAACAGACATTCATAATTCCTTCTTTAGCTATGTTGGACACCTGGGAGGACACTACCAGATATGCTCAAACCGGGTTCACAATGATGTGAAGATGACTGAACCTACACACATTGCCAGCATACTGGCTGACATGTTCAGTGCTAACATCCCCCCCCCCCACATGGAGAGTTATCTATACCTGAGACTTGTAGATCCTGGAACATCTGTAACGCACAGGTAGGAAATGCAGTGTCCAAGGCAGTCAACACAGCATCCGTGGGACCAGATGGTGTCCCAGCTGTGTACTCCATGAACTCTATGGGAATTAAACCCACACTTAGGACAGCTGTTTAATCTTAGCCTCACCTCAGGATACGTGCCCGAGTAGTAGCACAAAGGCGACTGTAGTCACACTTCACATAGATGGTGCCTCCACTGACCTGGTTATTACCATCCCATTAGCTTGACAAGCCTTATCTGCAAAGCCATGGAGGGTTCATAATGGCACTCATAGATAAACACATAGCGGACTTGCATACTTTGGATACATCCCAGTTTAGCTTGGTCAAAGTCAGATCATGCCTTTTACACGTGTTTGACTTTGTAGGATCAGTCACCAAGGCCATTGATGAGGGTAAAGCAGTCCATACAGCCTACCTCAACCTGGCAAAGGCCTTCGACACAATACCCCCTCGGGTATCAGTGATAAACCCGTCATCTTGAACGATATATCCATACATCGCCATATGGGTTGCAAACTGGCTAAGTCACAGAACACACATGGTCATAGTTGCTGGCCATGTCATACTCACAGCCAGTCACAAGCGTGTCCCATGGGGCTCAGTCCTGGGTCCACTATTTTTCAGCATCTACGTTTCCAAAGTACAAGCAAACACAGGGTTATGGGTGACAATGTTTGCAGATGACTGCAAACTGGGTGCCATAGTCAGACACACATCTGACACAGATATCCTTCAGGAGTGCCTCACAGATGTGGATAAGTGGTGGCAGAGACATGGCCTGGCTAAATGCCAGGAAATGCATAGTCATACCCTTCGGGAAGAACAAGGTTACCCTCAGCTACCATATAGGTGGCATTCCACTGAGCACAGACGGGGTTACCAGGGATCTGGGGACCCGCTTGTTGTTAACCGTTCGTTAGACACACCCGTTGCTAACGTAGTTAGGTAGACCTTCCACATTGCCCACATCATCATGAAGGGATTCACATCTAGATCAGGGGAGGTCATTGTCCCCTTGTACTCATCACTCATTAGACCTATGATTGGGTACAATGCCCGTTCAGAATGTATGTGACCCGACACCTGCAGCAGCTGGAAAGGCACCAACAGTTCATCGACAAACAGATGCAGGGTCTCAGGAATATGTGTTATACTGACCAACTGAAAGAATTCCAGATGTATACAGTTGCATACCACTTGCCCAGAGGTGACCTGTGCCTGGCATACAAGGCCATGTCGAACCCAGATCTGATGAGTATGCTTCACCTAAAGAGGTTAGATCCCTCAGAACCACAAGGGCAGGTCCCGTACACCTTGACACTGTCATTAATAGAACGTTGGTGGGACAGATTCATCACCCAGACACTCACTATGCTGTGGAACAACATCCCAGTACATGTGAGGGCAGGCACCTCGCTGGCCTTCTGTTAGTATTTTGACATGGATGTCTGAATTGATTTATTTAAGTAACCTTCTAAATGAATATTTACATTACCACATTGTGAATCTTTACATTTCGTTGGTCTATTTTACATTAGTCATAATCATACGGTTTATCTGTGTATATTATGGTTCATTTATATTACTAGGTGTCTGCAGTTCTTTTAATATATTGGCACAGTCCGTAGAACATATATATGTAGCTTACACAGTCAGACATTTGGAAAATGTTGGTTCATCTTTCATATATATACATATATTTCTATTTCTCTATGAAGAATGTACCTTTCGAAGCAATGTCTGATGTCCTCACTGTGTGGAATCTGTAACCCAAGTAAAGTTTGTTTGCTTGTTTGCCTTTAAGGCATGTAATTAATACCTAGCACATCTAATTTACTGACCAATTACGGGTTTTACATGTAGTAGGTTGGACTGCATTGTATGTATTCTGAATAAGTCTGCTTATGAAGCAGACGAAAAGAGCTTCAATAAACTATGGTGACTGCATTTAATTCCTGGTGTGCTCTGAGTGGTCACTGACGGTGTCTACAGTACCTCGTCTTTGCTTTTGGCTTTATCGGCCGGTTGTCTTTGTTTGTTGTATGGGGAATGTCAAGTGTAGTCCTATGTGTATTACTTGTGTAATGCCTTACTACGGCAGTGTAATTCCACGGGTTTGCAGTTATGGGTGCCATCTTAGTCATACGCTTGTCCATCCATGTGAATTGCCTACTGGACACTGGTATACGGCTGTACATTTCACACCTGCATTTTGCAGTCTCCGGTAGATGGTTTGCATTATTAGCCGAGAGTAAGGCAGCTGCTACGCGACACATCCCTCCCACGGGCGGGACAAAGGATTGCCTGTGAAACAACACCGAGGCCAGATTCTACATACCCAGACTCCCTTGACTGCAACAATCGACAGTACCCATTACACATCCTTCATGGTAATGCGGGACTGTGATGTGGGTATCTAGTTCTATGGACCCGCACCCTGGGTCTTTCTGTGCATCTGTGCGGCATTACATGCACAGCTACCAGCAACATTGAACACGCTGCGGTGCATATGTGTACCTGTGATGGCGTGGCGACAATGAGGTCCGCGTGAGTAATGCAGGAAGCTAGCAGGCATTCCATGAATGGAATTTTTGGGTCCTACAATGGACACCGATGTGCATATGTCAAGTTAGATGTTGCTGGACTGTGTCCACCTGCCCAGTGCTTTTCACTGCTGGTGTATGTTCCCCAATCGCGGATGTCTGTTTCACTACCCAGTCTACATGGTGCTACATAACCAGGTGATTTAGTACTGTGAACAAATGACATACATCCAAAGATGCTGGTTAGCAACAGCTTCATATAAACCTCAGACATCCCGATGGGACATATCTGTCACCGTATTTCCAATATAACACCACCGGAACATGTTGATTACCTATGTTTTCATTTAACCATGTTGTCTTCATAGGTGGGAATGCCATAGTTTACATATCCTACTTGACGTTGTGTGTGTGCCATTATTAGTATGTTCCACCGGCCGCACATCTCTTCCGCTCTACGGTTCCGGGTGCTCCTCATTCTGTTGCTGCAGATTGAGTGCTGTATGCGCCCGGTGTTGGCACGATGGTCGGCTTTGTATGTGGAATGTCAACTGTAGTCCCTATGTGTATTCCCTGTGTTATGCCTTACCGCGGCTGTGTAATTTGCCCGGGTTTGCAGTTGTGGGTGCCATCTTGGCCATAATGTTGTCCATCCATGAATTGCCTACTGGACACTAGTATAGGGCTGTACACATTTCACACCTGCATTTTGCAATCTCCGGTAGATGGTTTGCATTATTAGCGGAGAGTAAGGCAGGTGCTACGCACACATCCCTCCCATGGGCGGACAAAGGATTGCCTCTTGAGAAACAACACCGAGGCCAGAGTCTACATACCCAGAATCCCTTGACTGCAACAATCGACAGTACCCATTACACATCCTTCATAGTAATGCGGGACTGTGATGTGGGACGCAGTTCTATGGACCAGTACCCTGGGTATTTCTGTGCATCTGTGCTGCATTACATGGACAGCTATCAGCAACATTAAACACGCTTATGTGCATATGTGTACCTGTGGCGACAATGAGTTCAGGCATGCGCATTGAAATAAGACATTATTCTGTTCTTTCCACAATTTTTGGGTCCTACAATGGACACCACTGTGCATATGTAAAGTGTAGAGCTTGTCGGACTGTGTCCTTGTGAGCAGTGGGTTTCACTGATGCTGTGTGTTCAGCAATCGCGGATGTCTGCTTGTCTACCCATACTGTGTAGTGCTACAGGAACCATGTCTTCCGACACCAGAACCCAATGGTGTACATCAATGTTGCAGGTTAGCAACCACTTTCATACCCAGGGGTCCGCGATTGGGAGGTATTGCCACTTTATTATCGAACAACACCTCCAGACTGTGTACATCCGCGGGAACTTTAGGCCAGTCTTACGGCCATTTGCAATTGTAATTAGCACACACGCGTGTCAATACATGTATGATAAGACATATTATCATGCAGAAGTTAATCTATGTTATTTGGACATTGGCTTCTGCTATTGGCATCCGTTACTCGCGAGTGTTGCCAGTTACCATACACATTGCTTGCTCAGAGGCAGACTACACAATTCTGCACACTACTGTGGTCTCCTTTAAGGACCCTGAGCCAGTGGTCGACAGTACTGCAGCCACTGCATCAATCACATTTGCCATCTACCAGTACCTACAGGACTGCATGAACCAGGCATTCACTTACCCAATTGTGGTTCATTGTACCAATGCCAAGCATCCAGTGTGGTGTACCCCAGCCATACACAGGATGTACAACACGAGGAGGTGGCTACTACAAGGTGGAGCAGACGCACCTTGTGAGGTATGACACCCTTGGTCATCATATGTGTAGAGTTACACACTGTCGTGCCATGGTCCAGGGCACATTCCACAGATATACCTACATGGACCTGGCTGACAATCATACCATCTTCAGCTGCTATGCTCAACACAGCACCTGGAGGTCACTCCCACATATGCTCTGACTGGGTTCACACAAGAGGTGGAGTTTACTCAACATACACACATTGCCAACAAACAGGCTGACAAGTACACTATGGACATCTCTACACCCTCCCCCTCAGATGAGGAGATGTCTGTACCAGCCGTTGTGGGCACCAAATGTTCTGTGACACACAGGTGGGACATGCTCTCTCCAGGGTAGTGGACATAGCATCCATGAGACCAGCTGGTGACCCCACTGTGTACTCCACTATCTCATTGAGGTATTATACCCACAGTTAGGACAGCTATTTCTTTGTAGCCTCACCACAGGTAAGGTACCCAGGTTGTGTCGCATGGCAACTGTAGTCCCCACGTCCTGGGGCCAATGCTTCCACTGAGCCTGGTTATTACTGTCCCATTACCATGAGGAGACCTATCTGCAAAGACATGGGGAGGGATCATACTGTGGCTCGTATATGACTGCATAGGGGACATACATACTTTGCATCAACATGGTTTGTCTTGTTCAGGGGCGGTTCATGCCTTTAAAGCATGGGTGCAATTTTCGGGACAGTCACCGGGGCCATTGATGGGGGTGTTGCAGTCCATACAGCCTACCTCGACCTGGCAAAGGCCTTCATCACATTACCCCCCCTCAAGTATCGTTGATAAACCCATTGGCTGGGATGTGAACACGTACATCACAGAATGTGTTGGAAACTGTCTATATCGCGACACAACCCACACGGTCATAGTTGCTGGCAGCATGTCAGACCTACTGCCTGTCGCAAGTGGTGTCCCATGGGGCCCTTCCGTGGGTCCACTCCTGTCATACATCTACATTTCCACGGTACAGGCACACACAGGGGTTTTGTGGGCAACATTGTTTGTAGATGACTGCAAAACAGGTGCCATAGTGGGACCGACATCTCACACAGATATGCTTGGGAACGCCCTCCCACATATGCATATCTGCTGTCAGGGACATGTCCCACAGCTAAATGCTAAGTGATGCAACATCATACCTGTGGAGAACTACTAGGTCACCCCTGTCCAGCATATAGGTGGCTGTCCACTCAGCACAGGGGTGATTACCAGGATCAGGGGACAGAGTTTGCCAGTCACCATTCATTCAACACACCTGCGTTGCTATAGGTTGTGTGGGACTTCTACATTGCCCACCTGTTTGTGCAGGATTCACATCTACATCAGGCTAGGTCAATGTCTCCTTGTACCATTACGTGTTGTTACAGCTATGATTTACTACATTGCCCCATTCAGACTGTATCTGACCATACACCTACAGCAGCTGGGAAGCCCTCATAGGTTAATTGTTGTACAGATGCAGGATGACATCATTTTGTGTAATGCTGCCCCACTTGTAGGACCCCTGCCACATTACGCCACATACCTGCTGTTTAGTGTTGACCTGTGCCTGACATACAAGGCCATGTCAACCCATATGTCATGTATGCTTCACCTACTGTATCTGCATCCCTCAGAACCACTGGGCTGCTTTATTTCACTCAAATGGGATGTGTTATGCAAAAAAGCCTCTTGTGTGGAAAAAAAAAAAAAAAAAAAAAAAAAAAAAAAAAAAAAAAAAAAAAAAAAAAAAAAAAAAAAAAAAAAAAAAAAAAAAAAAAAAAAAAAAAAAAAAAAAAAAAAAAAAAAAAAAAAAAAAAAAAAAAAAAAAAAAAAAAAAAAAAAAAAAAAAAAAAAAAAAAAAAAAAAAAAAAAAAAAAAAAAAAAAAAAAAAAAAAAAAAAAAAAAAAAAAAAAAAAAAAAAAAAAAAAAAAAAAAAAAAAAAAAAAAAAAAAAAAAAAAAAAAAAAAAAAAAAAAAAAAAAAAAAAAAAATAAAAAAAAAAACAAAAAAAAAAAAAAAACAACAAAACCTGGAAAACCAAAAAAAAAATTTTTTTTTTTTTTTTTTTTTTTTTTTTTTTTTTTTTTCTTTTTTATTTTTTTTTTTTTTTTTTTTTTTCTTTTTCTTTTTTTTTTTTTTTTTTTTTTTTTTTTTTTTTTTTTTTTTTTTTTTTTTTTTTTTTTTTTTTTTTTTTTTTTTTTTTTTTTTTTTTTTTTTTTTTTTTTTTTTTTTTTTTTTTTTTTTTTTTTTTTTTTTTTTTTTTTTTTTTTTTTTTTTTTTTTTTTTTTTTTTTTTTTTTTTTTTTTTTTTTTTTTTTTTTTTTTTTTTTTTTTTTTTTTTTTTTTTTTTTTTTTTTTTTTTTTTTTTTTTTTTTTTTTTTTTTTTTTTTTTTTTTTTTTTTTTTTTTTTTTTTTTTTTTTTTTTTTTTCTTTTTTTTTTTTTTTTTTTTTTTTTTTTTTTTTTTTTTTTTTTTTTTTTTTTTTTTTTTTTTTTTTTTTTTTTTTTTTTTTTTGTTGCTATGCACATGTTTGCCTGTGTTTAAGGTATCTTGATTCCTTACTGTTGTTATGTCAACAACCAGGCCCCCACCCGTCCTTTTGGTTACCTTTTTTCCCAACTTTTTTTCTTTTGGGTTCTCTGGTAAGGAGTTGTACTGTTATCTTCGATAGAGCTCACAAGGCCATCCTCCTCAGGGAAGGGGTGATGTTATGCATGTACATACATTTATTGTTCTGTAACCCAGCAGATAATTAATGCTGACAGACATAAGCCTGCTGTACTGGTTACTGCCAGGATCAGAATTCCATCACACTACAGCTTAGCTTCACCAATTACATGCAGGCTTAGTTCTACTGCCATATTGTACGGTACAATTCAATGTATTATCTAGTATTTCGAGTCTAAACTGGCACTTCATATGTGTTTCTATATATATTTTTCAAACAACATCCATCCGGCCATATGCATGTTGTTCCGTCCTTTACCTTGACCGTGTGTATTTGGCCGTCCGCAACGCTTACTCTCCACATGTGATGTCCCACCTTCCCCTTCTTTGCCTGTAGCACCCTGTTAGGAAGTCCTGTTTGGTGGGCACGTGTTCCGCTATATGTGATCGACTTCACTGCATAGCTAATCATCGATGCGGTGGTTCAACAACCCGACTTGTCCACATGTGTACAGTTATGTGCACCGTGTCGTATGCAAACCTATATGGTTTCGACGTGTACATACCACATGCAGGATGTACACATTCTGCAGACACATTCACATGCAGCCATTTACATATCTGTACCTGAGGTGGGTTGGTGACATGGGTATGATTTGCCCGTGGCATTGCCTAACACAAACATCTTACCACATTTCAGGTATGCACATTGTGTGTGGATGTATAGCTGCACACGGATGCTAGGGCGCTAGGGTGCACAGGTGTACATGGGTGGGATTGATATGTACAATGAGGCTATTGTGTATTACATCTGAATGCATGGGTTCTGCTTCTGGATATTACACTTCAACATACGCCATCCAGTGTATGCGACAGAGACGTTGCTGGGTGTGGATATGTTGCTATGCACATGTTTGCCTGTGTTTAAGGTATCTTGATTCCTTACTGTTGTTATGTCAACACAGCTACCCGCCTATGTACTCTCACTGCTGCTTGTGACCATTATGGTTGGCACCTTTTCCAATGCCCATAGTGGGGCATGTTATGTGGAAACTCGAATTTGCAGGACTACACCTACCCACGGCAAGTGCAGTTGACAGAACTTCACTTGTTTGCCATACTATGTTTATTCTGTAAGCATTTAGGTTCCTTATTCATTTTCTTCTGCCATGTCTGTGTTTCATATACCAATGTATTATGTTTTATACTACTATTACATGTATATTATGGAATATTTTTGGCAGGGGATCTGAGGTCATTTTCCATTTTTCCGATTGTTGCAGGGACACAACTGTCCAATCAGGGACTGTCCATGGCACATTGGGACAGCTGGTAACCCTGGTGACCATGCCCATGTCGCTACTGGGGTTCCACCTTTCCAGTTTCCAAGCTGGGATATTTACGGGACTCACATCTGACTTTACAGGCCGACACATACACACGGTCACTATATAGCATGGGACTTCACTTGTTTGCCTAAATGAAAGCTTATTGTTGTGGCAGTTTGCTTGCTTATTCTGTTTCTTGTGACATTTAGGTATTTCAGTTACAGAAATAACCAATTCATGCTACCATTACATTACATACGGGATATCATTATGTCCTACAATCTTAGCACATTTGCCATTTTTAATACGTTTTTTCGGGACACAGCTGCCCATAGAGAGACTGCCCCACCCACAGTGGAATAGGTGGTGACCTTAGTCGCTGCTCCTATGTCGGTGCGCGCTGACATGCTGCTGTACAGCTGCTCTGAGTGTAACCACTGCCGGTGCATTGCGAGACAAACGCGGTCTTATGCGTATCCTTTGCTCCTTGGATGGGTACACTTAAGCCTTCGTGGCTTGTATTTGCTTCTCCATTTATTTGGGACGGGTACTATGCTGCATACTCTACGTGCGTTTCATTCTGCACGGGACCTGGCTGCTGCCATTACTATTATGGGCGGACCGTGGCTGTCAGCACATTAGGTTGCTCACCTCATGCCGGCTTAGACACGCCTCCAGACGCATCCTACCTGGGCTCGCTCACGTACACTACGCACGTGTCTGTGGTTGCGGTGCACTCTCATTAATATGCATATGGCGCTACTGCGCCGGCTATTCACTGCACCGCCGGCGCAGACCTTACGCCGGCCTTGCGCCGAGCTTCATGAATCCCGGGGTGCATCTTGGTTGGAACAAGCTACTATTGCTGTGCCTGTACACTTTGTGGATTTTAGCTCAATTATTTGCACTTACGCTGAGGTCTTGGTGCATTTGTTTTGTTTTTATATAAACAATATCACTGCTAGATATACCTGTAACTTCAGCAGTGATCACAGTAAAACCAAGAGTAACATTTCCCTTGACATTTTATATAGCTCCATTGTTAAATCTCTGATGTAAATAAAATCACATACTATGGTTCCTACAATAAGAGATCTAAAGCTACCTGTAACCACACTATACAAATAGAGCAATGACTGGGAATGTACTGAGTTCTTTGGAATAATGTATGTATTTGACAATGTACTGTTAATTATCATGTAGTAGATAGCGAAGCTTTTCTCCTCGGGCCTCCACTGAAAATGGACATGTATCCAGTTGGACCAGCCCGGTTAACAAATGTAAAATAATAAATTTTACTTACAATAGTAATAGCTGCTTCTGAACTTTAACACAAATGTTATATTTTTGAACTAGGTTAAATTGGTATAATTAGGAAACAATCCAGTTTTCAAGTTCTATTATTTTTAATAAAAACATCAGAAATATCTGACTATTTTAGACAAAAACAAAGAAAAGAAATAAATCCATTCAATGTACTTTTTGAATTTTCAAGAAAAAAGTCATTTATAAAGCAAGAAATATTATCAGATTCTTACTCATAAAACATAAACCTAGGCACTCTTAAGCACATCTTACCCATTTCTCATAAGCATCTCTAGATGAAGATCTAATGCTCATTAGCTTTGAAATATAAACATAAACTCAATTTCGATATCAGCAGCCTCCCATCTATAGGATGTTGTGTATTTCTCCAACTAAGGGTTGATATATGCTGAGAAGAAAGAGAGAGACAGATTATTTTATTTATTTTTATTTATTTATCCTTTGTTGACTGGGTTAGTCTTCTCAGAGGGAGACCTGAAGTTGTATTTATATTACTAGGGGAAATTTAGTCAGGGCCTTGGGGAACTTCCGCTACTGTTTTCAATAGGTGTCATTGGATCTTTTACATCCACCCAAGCTACCACCAACTCAAGCAGATGGGGCCTCAATTTAAAGTCTCATCCGAAGAGCATCACACTCAGGAGT
Organism: Protopterus annectens; assembly: GCF_019279795.1. Classification (NCBI taxonomy): domain Eukaryota; kingdom Metazoa; phylum Chordata; order Ceratodontiformes; family Protopteridae; genus Protopterus; species Protopterus annectens. Next base: position 1,229,325,332 of record NC_056727.1, on the reverse strand, counting down.
GCAGCACCCTGTCTCCCCATTATACTGCACTACAGTGCCAGTAATTGATCTACATTATAATATCCTAATTAATGAATAATTTGCTACCAAGTTTAAGGCTTGTCTTCCTTTATTAAAGGTGGTATCACTGGGGCATAGGGCCCTGTTGTATTTGTTGTTATATCTGTGCCTGCTTTATGACTACTGCTTACAGCAATTATCAAAAAAGCTGTTTCATTTTTTTGCAAAACTTTGTTTAATAAAATATTGAAACTTGGTTTCCTTTATTTCCAACAGTGTAGATCTGTACTGGGTTATATTTGTAAGAGTAGGATGTGGAATACTGGGGGGGATGGCCAGATGAGATAATAGTAAGGACAATGCAACTAAGAACACTGAGGGGCAGTTTTCTTTGTTAAAGGGTATATTGCCTCAGTAGACTGAAACTTGATGAACTTGTTATATCTGGGTATAAACAAATATATATAAAAAAAAAAAAAACTGCCCCCTCAACCACTACAGATTACTAGGGAGTTAAGAAAGTATATCATACCTTAAAATACACCATCATAAAAATGTAAGTTATGTATGCATTTTTTGTTTAGTTGATTCACACAGTTAGTAACCAAATGGGCACATGATCTTTCAAGCCTGACCAGGTCAGTAGACAAAATATTTGCAAGTAACAAAATGTACATCTACAAAGGATAACATACAAAATGGTAAAACCTACATAAAAACATAAACTGCTACTCAGTAATGAAAATATACCAAATGTATATACAGTTACTCCATAAGATCGTTATATTATCATGCTTATAGGGAAAACAAGAAATGGAAATAATAGTTTCACTTTTCTAAAAAGTCATGTAGAACTATAAGATTTTTTCAATTTGCCTTTCAATTTAATGATGGATTCCTCTTTTCTTTTCCTTTATTTTCTTTTTATTAATGCTTTGAATTCAACTCATCTACAAAATACTCCTAATGTTCTAAATTACACCAAGAAAGAAGAGCTATAAATGTGCTGAAGTCAAACCAACCAAGTATTGGGAGGGTGGCCTAATGGTCAAGGTGTTTGCCTTAAAAACACAAGGTACAGGGTTTGAGTCTCACAAGGAATAATTGGGCAAGGCTTAAAATGGCTCGTAAGGGCAATTTGCCTAGCACTAACCTATGAACTATGACTGGTATTGCAATGGACAAAGCCACTTTGTCTGTTATGCTTGAAGTGGGTATCACTGTTATTGGTACATTTCTGCCTAGTTTGGTGCCTTGGATTGTAGTGGGATTGCAATAGTGACTGTATTGTAATTTTTGCTGCAGGGTCTGTGCTTCTGTGTTTCTACAGCTGTTTACATCTCAGTTTTACATTGTGCTTATCATTTGCCTGATTAAAGTTGCATTCCAGTGCCTTTCTGTTTGTTACCTTGCTGTTTTGCTCCTGTTCTTGTGGTCTGACGCAGCCCTGACTGATGCATTGCCTTTATAAATTTGTCATGCTTGAGCAGCTCTAGGGTCACTCCTAGAGTTTAGCAATGGCTGGTGCCCTCACCTGTGTAGAGTGTTTTTGCTGCATCTTGTACCATCCATGCTGAGATAAGTACTTTACTTGAACAATTCTAATTATTTAAGTTGTACCTCTGTTGTTTTCTTGATTGCATTTATCTGCATTTTAAGACTGTAAAGTGCATTTGTTTTCCAGTGTCCTTGCTGCTGGATTAATTGCTTGAAAATCACCATAAAAGTGTTGTCTTAGCTAGTTGTTGAATTGGTTTCTGTTAGCTTTTTTAATTTTAGCAAACCTTTGTGCATTTATGTCATTAAGAAGAATTGAGATTACTCATCTAGTGCCAGTAGGAGGTAGCCTGCTCTGTCCAGGTTAGGAAATACACAAGGTGGCTTAAAGTGAGGTTGTTTGATTGGACAGAGGGCTAGTAGTATTTAATAGTGCCTTGTATAGACACAGGAACTTAGAAACTAAATTTTCCCTAAAAACTACCTCTGAAATTGTACCCAATAACACTTCTGAGCAAAGAGCTACTTCTTTGTGTGCTGAGGAGCGCAGCCCTGCAGATCTACTCCCACATAGCCTAGCCCCAAAAGCACCCAAGCTAGCCCGCTATTAACCCGTCTTGTACCAAACCTTTATAGTTCATCTAGAAGGAACTTACATCATGGTTATGCACTTCCCAGTTTCTCTGTTGCCATTCCTAGTTTGGTAGATATGGGCATCCTGAGACAATGTAGCAATTGCCTCATGTTCACTGTCAGCTAACTAATCCTAAACAGAACTGATACAGTATGCAAGAAATGTAATTACACAGCGTCTTTGGAGGCGAGAACCTCACATACAAGCACTCAAAATAATAATTAACTTGGCAGTAACACAGACACACACACACACACACACACACACACACACACACACACACACACACACACACACACACACACACACACACACACACACATAGTATGCACCAGACACATAGATATGCTGTGGCACTTAAAAACAATCTTCCTAAATCCCAAAGACCTTGCAGACACTAGACACACATCAGTTATCCTCAGCAAACCCAAAAGTACTCTACCAAAACAACACCTAATATCATGCATATTGTCATACCCCTGGAGCCTCAACTACAAAGTCCATAAGCCAAACCAACAGACTACCCAATACTATAGCCAAAGGAGACTCCATTGTGAGACAAATGGATGCCCCAGTCACCAGGAAGAACAAAAAGAAAATCATGGCCAGTTGCTTATCAGGGGCCATGATCTGCCAAGTTATTTACTCAGTCAGGTCAGTGAACCACAAGTACCAGCATGACTCAGTCATAGTCCATATGGATGTAAATGACCTAAGACATACCTCGCTGGACTACCTTATATAGCACTCTGACTGTGTCCAGGCTGGTATGAGCCTAGCAGTTATCACCATCCTACCTTCACCAAGGATGATGCCACTATAAGAACAGAAGATAACTGACTTTAAAAACTGGCTTATGTTTTGATGTCATTCAAAGGGGCTACAATATTTGTCAGTATGGGAGGATATGAACAACAGACTACATTGCTTTGCCAAGGATGGTGTACACCTGTCTGTGCTAGGCTTTCAAATATTGCCTAAACCATTGTCCTCCCCTACCCTGTTTTTTTTAGATAATGACAATTTGACAAACATTCCAGTTTAGCAAAATCAACCTAAGGGTATTACTGCTCAATGCCAGCAGCCTAAACAAGAAACTCCAGTAACTCCAAGCTTTCCTCTCCTTAGAGAATAAAGATATCTGTGCGGTTACCAAAACATGCTTTTGAGCCACAGAGAGCACCCTGGCAGTGTACGGATGCAATATCTTCCACACATTTAAACCAGCTATTGCACAGGCCAGTAGTAAAGGTGGAGGTGTCTCGATCTACATTAAAAGCAAAACATAAATGGTCAGACAGGATGACATGCTTCAGCTTCTCCATGTCCAAATTACTACAGCTAGAGCCCTAGATCATATTCTTGCAAGCTACAGATCGCCCTCTCTGATAAATGAAACTCATATCTCATACTTTATTTATTTATTCACTATTTGTTCACTATTGACCTTTTTCAGCCACAACCCAAGATCAAAGAGCAAAAAATACATCACTGTCTTTCAATGAACAGTATTTTATACAAAATGAGTAGACAGCAAAATTCAAAAACACAGTAAGATTGAATACAGAAAGGGTAACGTTAAAAGATCCAGTCAGAATGCATTGAAAAAAAGACATATACAAAATACAAGCTAATATGTGTATAAAGTAAAGTGCAGTTATACATATAATACATACATTCTTATATTTGCATATAAGATGCCACATTAAGTGGCTGAGAAACATTTATTAAATGCATTCTAGTATTGATGATCAAGGATGGTAAGTTACCTAACTTAGATCTAGTGAAGACACTTACCATTCAGCCCAATACCTTATTCAATGGGGACTTTAACTACCCCTCTATAAACTGGGAATCCTACATGACCCCAAACTTGCAGGCCCAGAGATTCTAGGGCTTGGTAAACACAAACACCCTGGACCAGTTAGTTGATTTGCCGACTAGGGATGCAAATATACTGGATATGGGACTCACAAATATGAGAGAATGCAGTGTAGTGTCTTCTCTGGTAAGTTCAGACCACAAAACAGTCTCCTACAAAATAAAAATCTGTGCTGTGCCCCTAGCAAACCCTGTGTTAGCTAGAAACTACACTAAGGCAAGCTACCTATTATTAGGCAATTGCCTGAGAAAATTTTAAGCCCCTCCAACCTGTAGAACAAAGCTGCTTGTGTAAAACTGTACACAGAAATCCTGTACAATCATGCTAATAGATACATGGAGACAGCTGTGCCTACCAGAAACAAGCCCAGAACAAACTCAAAAAACAAACCAACCTGGTGGATAACTGTCAGTTTTCCAGATTTTCACAGAATGTCCAGATTTTTTGACTCATATTTTTGGTCCATTTTTCATAAAATTGTAATTTTCTGGAAAATTACTGAGGACTGATATCAGAAAATAATGGCAGACATTTGATTTTCAAGCTTAATATCCTTCAGAATATTTGTGCTAATGCAAAATCTGGTATTCTATCAACTTTCTAAGTTTGTAAGAACAATATTTAAAAAGCGTCCCTATTTTTGGGCTTTTGCCCCCCAATTATTTGTGGTTTTGTCCAGATTTCTTACTCTAAGAAGTTGAGAGGTATGTGGAATTCAAGCAAAAACAGATTGTATAGCAATAGGAAAAAAGGCATACGTAAAATTACCAAGTGCAATGCCCAGCAAGACCAAAGCCAAATTTGAGGTAAAGATAGCCTATTAGGCAAAGGACAACTATGTCCAAAACCTCAAAGACGGTACACAGCAGTGTGCAGAACTGATTGTTAATGGACCCACTTGACCTGGCCAAGGCATTTGACACAATACCCCATTCAGGCATTGTAAACAAACTCATAGAATTAAGCAATAACCCCCATGTTACATGCTGGATAGCAGGCTGGCTTTCAGATATGACTTAGGAAGTCAGGATAGGGGAGGCCATCTCTACAAAGAAGATGGTCAATGTCAGAGTCCCTAAGGGCTCTGTGTTGGTCCTACTCCTTTTTGGCATTTACTTTTCAGAAGTCAAAACAAATGTCAAAGGTCTCTGGCTGACCAAGTTTGAAGATGACTGCAAACTAGGAGCAGTCACAGAATCCCCCAAGACACTAACATCCTACGGGAAGGACTAACACAAACAAATGACTGGTGCCAAAGCTCAACACTTAATGTCATGAAATGCAGTAATAGTACCCTTTAAGAAGTTGATCACCCTAGGAAACTACCTCATTGATAACACACCCCTTAAGAGTGCACCCAGAATCAGAGATTTGGAGACATATTTGGATAACCTGCTTTTCAATCAATGTGTGTCTAAGGCAGTAAGAAAATAATTTGATGTCGCTCAACGTATAAACAAGGGTGCAGGATCAAACTTCAACATCAAAACAAAACTCAAACAAAACAAAAAAATTACCTTTTTTTACATTTTTTCAGGGGGCAAGCCCCCTGCACCCCTCAGTTGAGGCTGCCCCACAAACCCCCTGCAAATTATATATACCAACTCTGAGATTGCATTACAGTGAGGAAAAGGGTACATTTATGGAGCCACACTGTACTACAATCTCCATTCAAAAGTTTTCTGTTTAAAAAAAAAAAAACGTTTTCTGTTTTCAGACACTCGATTATATGGTCTTGACCATATGAATTTTGAGTTTCTGAAAACTTGATCAACTGATACAGACAAATCTAGGTCCAAGGATGTCATTGCTCCTCCATATTTGGCCCACATCAAACCCATCAATGAGTGCAACACCCCCTTTGGTATGTACTTGACCAGGCATATGGAGGAAGTGGGATGTTTACAGAGATTCCTTACAAAAAGAATACAGGGTGTAAACAACATGTCCTATGCAGATTGCCTCAAAGCCCTCTCTCTATACTTGGTTTCCTACAGACTGTTGGTAGATGATCTGTCCCTGGCATACAAGGCATCTTTGGACCCCACTCTGATGGGCCTTTTGCACATCCACAAAACCAATAGCCATCAGAACTACTCGATCTAGGGACATGACCCTTGCTTGCAACATAAATAGGACATGTTGGAGGGCTAGAAGTGTACCTCAGAGAATTATGGTCTCACCATATGAATTTCTAGTTTCTGAAACCTCAGTCAACTGATAGAGACCAATCTATGTCCAAGGATGTCATTGCTCCTCTGTATTTGGCCTTCATCAGACCCATAAATGAGTGCAACATCTCCTTTGGTATGTACTTGACCAGGCATATGGAGCAAGTGGAATGTTTACATAGATTCCTCACAAAAAGAATACAGGGTGTAAACAACACATCCTATGCAGATTGCCTCAAAGCCCTATCTCTATACTTGGTTTCCTACAGACTGTTTGGAGGTGATCTGTCCCTGGCATACAAGGCATCCTTGGAACCCACTCTGATGGGCCTTTTGCACATCCACAAAACCAATAGCATCAGAAGTACTCAATCGAGGGACATGACCCTTGCTTGCAATGTAAATAGGACATGTTGGAGGGATAGATGTGTATCTCAGAGAATTTCCCTCCTCTGGAACAGGTATCCCATCCATGTGAGGCCGAATGCTTCTCTAACACTATTCAAGCATAACCTGGACCAGTGGAAGGGAAATTGAAAATTCACTCCAGGTTTAGCATCATGTGTCTGTAATGGACAGAAGCAGTCTGTAGATTATACCCAAGCTTACATACACCCCTTAAAATAACCTCTAAGACTCTAAAACTTGTGGGATACAACCAGGATGCATGTCTAGACTTATAAAAGTTCCACTGATCATTAGCCTAGTATGCACCTATGACCCTATAAATGGATGATCTAAATTGCCTTTTATTTTAATGACGTTTCCCTTTTTCTTTTTTTTTCTTCTTCATTTTTTTATCAATGGTTTGATTCTGAATCATCTACATAATACTGTTGATTTCCTAACCCATACTAAGAAAGAATAGCTAACTGCAAACATGCTAAACCTGAAGCAGATTACTGTAAGTGGTGGTGCAATGGATAAAGAACAGCTGGCCAGACTACAAAGGATGATAGCCTATGCTGAAAACCTAACTGAACAGTCCCCAGAATAGGTTGGTTAGGCTAAATAAGCTTTCTGACTTTGTGTCACATCAGACTAGCAGCATGTGTTCCAAATGTATAAATCCAGTATCACATGTGAATAGTCCATTTTATAACATGAATCTAGACAAGAACAGCAAGAAGGCATGATCTTCTACACAGGTAGCTAATTAGTTGTATCTTTTAACTTTAACTCTTTCTCTGTACCCTGTAAGAAGCATTTTCTGTTCATACTGTGGCCTTTTCAACTCATCTGCTTCAGAATAGGCATCCCATAATATAATAAACCAGCCATGGGACATGGTGGATGGAGATGGCATTCGACCATCATTTATGAGAACTTTGTAAACACTGATATCAGAGAAGCTTGATAAAAGGTTGAGAAAAGTGGAGGGTAACAGCCATGGTTGTCATCGAGATTCTTAGGCTGATCACTCATCTTCTGCACCACCTCATAATGAACTCTATAATTTACCTTTTAACTAAACTCACATGGTGGTCTTCACCTGTGATTTGTGCCATCAATGGCCATGATGTTTGTTCATTAATTTGAGCCTTCTGAAGTCCCTGTTTCAGCCAGACTTTGTAGTGGCTATAATCCTCAGTTTGTCTTCTACAGTGTGTCAGTGTATATAGTGCAGTTTGTCAGTATATACTGTAATACAGTGTGTCAGTATATACTGTAATACAGTGTGTCAGTATATACTGTAATACAGTGTGTCAGTATATACTGATCCATACTTACTTTCAAGGAAGATGAGCACCTGAAATAGATGAGAACTCCTTTCTCTCGCTGTTCCAAAGCAGGAGAGCATATGTTTCACTGGATATCAGTCAAATTATCAGAACTGCTTTTCCTTCTGTTACAAAGGAAAATAGGTGTCCCAGAGACTGCATGTTTTTTTCTTTGCACAAATGTGTGTGAGGTAAGCTATTTCTGGTGCTGGGTGTTATCACTTGTATGGCAAATGAAATCACTAATTCTGTGCTGCTAATCATGAACACCGAACTCCATCCTCAGCCTCACATGTAGAACTAGTCCATCTGAAAGCCTGGAACAAGAAGTAAGCAGTTACAGACAGCACTTTATATTGTATTGTATTGGTATGTCTTACAAAGCACTTGGGTACCACAAAAAAAGAGGTTTGATGCAGCAATAATAGTAATACTAAGCCAAACTGATGGCATTTGTAGAATTGTCCTTATAGTCTTGTGATAGTAATAACCCAATTCAAAAACATGTCATGATGGTTGGAACCTAGCAGTGGTTGACAATCTATTAGATATTTGTAAAATGGGTGCCTTAACAGGGAAGGGAGGTGCCCTTTTGTCTCAGATACACACTAGATGAGAAGAACATTGCCAACATAGTGAAAGAGAACAGTCAGAGAAGGATCATAAGCTTGAAAACATTATTCTGTCATTTACATGCCCTAGCTCTAGTGACCAGCCTAAAGAATTAAAGTTGTGTGTCTTAGAAAACATGAATGGTAAGGTAGTTTGAGTGGGTGGCTTGCAGTGCAACAGTGCTGAATTGGGCAGTAACATGTAAAAAAAAAAGAATATCACAAGATATTCGGATTAGGTTACAACAAAGCAGCATTTAAAATAAATTTCTTTACCTTTGTAAGTCTATGGGAAATCTCAGGCCATTCAGGTGTAGAAGAAATCCATCCATCAGTAATGACCACTGAACTCCAAATGCAGCAATCAGAAAGCAGAAGCCCATGCTACTGAATCCATACTGCCTTAAGAAGGCCACAGTAAATCCAAAGCCAAGGAATAGGATAACATGTACATCCTGAAATTCTGTGCATCAGAAAGTATAGCACAGGTTAGAAAACGCACTTTGCCGAGAAAATAAATAAACAAGAACAAGCTGAACACAAAAAATGATAAGATAATCTATCAGATTTACAAAGTTCTTTCAGCTATGAGTGACAGATATACATTAATTATTGTTTCTGTGTATGAAACATAGTGTCCATGTTTATTTCTGCTACCAATATGTTTGCTTTCAATATCTGTTTTTATTTTCTGAAATATATTGTATTGTACCCAGGCTCTGTATGAAATAGGTCAGTCTTGGTCAGTGCTCTACCCTGTTAAATAAGTAAGTTAGTAAGTAAATAAATAAATTAAAAATAAATTGCTTGTGCATTCCATTTTCTTTGTACCTCCTTTAGTTGCTTTTTGTACTGTGACTTTTTGATTCCTCTGTTATCCATCCTCAGGACTTACCTTTGCTCCAAGAACTCCCAACTGACTTTTTCTTCTATGCAGGATCAGGTGCTTTCTCAGGTACAGCTAAACAATGCAATTTCCTAAAGGAAGCAACTTGTCAGGGATATATGACCAAACCACTGTGCAATAATGAAACAAGTATTCACAGAGAGGCTTGCCCATGCTTGTTAGCATCAAATGGAATGCATGCACAGAGCTCATTTATTTATTTATTTCACCATTGTTTACTAATGAGGAATATGGAATAATCCATAGTGCCTTTTATTAAATATAACCTAGAGTACAGTTAGGATAGTACATTAGGAGAAATAAACTTTAGAAAACACTATGCAGTTTGAAGGGAAGTCACCAGTTACAACTACATTATAGGTTTATAAGTACACTTGCAATGTTCTGGCCCTAAGGCCAGGCCGGCAAGGAACAATGACTCCATAAAAGAAGGGATAAACACTTCACTGCCCACCATCAAAATTAATTTTCAACAAATCAGTACTGTTGAAGGTTCTTATTCAAAATGGTAAATGATTCCAAATTATTGGAATGTGCTAAGTAATATAACAATTTATCACTGACCTAGTATGATTATTGGAATGTGCTGAGTAATATAACAGTTTATCACTGACTTAGTATAATTATTGGAATGTGCTGAGTAATATAACAATATATCATTGACATATTATTATTATTGGAATGTGCTGAGTAATGTACAAACATCTTAACATTGACCTACTGTGATTTATTGAAAAACTTAGAATTTTTGTAAGTCTAAATGGTTTGTTACAATTATGTTTGTTCTTCTTTCGGCTTTTCCCGGTTAGGGGTCGCCACAGCGGAACTCCGGCCCGCTAATGATTGGCAGTAGATTTTTACAGTGCTGAGGTGCCAGCCCGATGCCCAACCTTCAACGAAAGCACGCCCATAAATCTTTAAATTCAGCAACTGTCTAAGTTCCTTAATACTGTTGTTCTATATACCAAAATTAGCTCTCTTCTATGGTGTCTATAATGCAAAGAATAAAGATTTGTTTTTGCTATCTCGTCATATATTGGACAATGACATTATTGTCTTCATAAACTTATTTTGCACATATTCCAGTCTTTTTAACTGGTATGAAGTATACAAGTAGATACTTTAAAATGGGGCAAATGAAAGATCCACATAAACTGATCAAAATCCATCAGAGACATTCTTAAACATAAGACCCAGTTGCCTGAGGACCTTATTAACAATTGATTCTAGTTGTTTTGAAAAAACAAATTCTTCATTATTATTATTATTTCTAAGTCTTTGTCCTCCTCTAGTGGTAAATTATCTAAATAAATGCGTTTACTAGGTGAACATTTTTCCAGAGTACATAACCTTTATTAGAAGTGAAAGAAGTACCAATGTCTGATGCCCATTTAGCAACTTTATAAGATATTAATATCCTGGCAATTTTTCCTGCTTGCTATAATGAAACCTAACTCGAAGTCATTTGCATGCTTTTTCAACCAAACTGATTTGTTTGTAGGAAAAGATGAAAAAACAAGGTTAAGCAATAATGAGACCAGGAAGAAGCCTATGGTACCCCCTATATACGGTTCTAACATTTGAAGAACACCCATTAATAACCACTTATCATCTCCTGTCAATAAGCAGTTCATAAGCCATTGAACAACATAGGAATTCTATCCTGTATCAGTCAGGGCCTTCAGAACAGCACTATATGTAAGTGAATTGAACAAAAAAAATGCTACCATAGGATAAACCGAGATCTTTGTCTGTGGTTACTTGAACATAAAATTCTGTTAGATTCAACAGTACTGATCTACCTTTTATTTGTATTTGGATACTCCTTCTGAGCCCATCTCATTTGCTCACTCAACTGAGTGCAGTGAGATCATATTCTGATTTCAGGCACTCCTACTGTGTACAAAGAGAGCATTTGGGAAGGACAACCCCTGTAGCCTCTTAATCCTGCTCTGTTCCCTCCCTCAAAAATAAATAAATAAATAAATTAATAAATATAATATATATATATTTTATTCAGCTGCTCTTACTGTAACTGTCTTAGTTGCTGTTCTGCATGCTATCTGTTCAGTCACTCTTACTCTGCACTTATTACTACTTGTTAGTAATCTCCTAATTTACTGCCTTCTGCACTTGTTTTTAGTCATTTGTTAATTTAATTGCATTTATTTAAACTGTATTTGCTGTAATATTGCTACACACTCAAGCGTGCTAGCCTGCACTGCAATTTGAATTGCATTTACTGCTGTTTTAGCTGCTTTTCTGTAAAAAAAAAAAATTCTAAGCTTGTTTCCTGCCTTTCCTGTAACTGGTCTAGTCCAGATACAGACTTGCTGTATCCAGGACTGTTGGTAAGCTTCTGAACCCCCCCCCCAAGCCTTTCAGGTTTAAAGGCTCGCATTTGCATTTGGCCCCTGCCTTTCCTGTAACTAGTGTAGTCCAGGCACATATTTGCTGTATCCAGGACTGTTGGTAAGCTTCTGAGCCTCCCCAAGCCCTTCTGTGTTGGAAAGAAGTCTTCTAGCTTATCAGTGGGAGTGGTAAGCACTAAGTAACTTATCTACCACAGGAGGAGTGGTTTCTGGCCCAGAAATTATAGTTTATTGGCCATTTGGGAAGGTTTTCCATCTCTTTCAACCTTCTGATTTAAAAGCCTGTGTTTGCATTTGTTTCCTGCCTTTTACTGTTACTAGTCTAGTCCAGGTAAAGATTTGCTGTATCCAGAGCACTTTGTAAGCTTCTGAGCCCCCAAGCCTTTCCGTGTTGGAGGGAAGCCTTCTAGCTTATCAGTGGGAGTGGTAAGCATTAGGTAGCCTATCTACCACAAGAGGAGTGGTTCCTGGCTCAGAAATGGTAGCTATTGGCTGTTTGGGCAGTTTTTTTTCCATCTCTTTCAACTATCTGGTTTGAAAACCACACTTGCTTCCCACCTTTCCTATAACTAGCCTAGTCCGGTTACAGAGTTGCTGTATCCAGGATTATTAGTAAGCTTCTGAGCCCCCCCAAGCCTTTCTGCGTTGGAGGAAAGCCTTCTAGATTATCAGTGGGAGTGGTAAGCACTAGGTAGCCTGTCTACCACAAGAGGAGTGGTTCTTGGCCCAGAAATTGTAGTTTATTGACCATTTGGACAGTTTGTCCATCTCTTTCAACTTTCTGGTTTAAAAGACCACATCTGCTCTTGTTTCCCATCTTTCCTGTAACTAACCTAGTGGGAAGCACTAGAAAGCCTTAAACTGATACAAGCCTTCTAGCTTAGAAGAGAGGCTTTGGAGTGATTAAGTATCAGTTTTCTGTACTTTCTTGCTGTACTTAACTGTTTTGCGCCTAAACGCCAATTTTACAGCATTTATTGTGATTTAATAGCTTGTTTTTTTCACATATTGTACTTATTTGACTGCCTGCACTTTTAAAAAGTCATTGTTTGTTTAAATAATTTGTTTAACTGTTGTAGGCTACATACTAAAGTGCGATAGCCTTTTCTGATCGTCTGTAGTCGTTTAAAGCTGTTTTAAGTGCATTTTTTACTGTTTTTGCCTTATCTTTTCAACAAAACAAAACAAAAAAAAATCCTTGTTTCCCGTCTTTCTAAGCTAGTATAGTCCAGTTTTCAGGCTAGTCCTGAATTTATGGCTGTGTTACAAGTTTCTGAGTTGCCCATACCTTACTTGGATAGAAGGAAGTTTCTCTGTTACCTGTGAGAGAGGGGAGCTTTGAGCAGCCTATCTGTTTATTTGCCATTTTGGGATAATTTCTATCTCTTTCATTCCCTGCTATAAAAACTGCATTTGCATGGTTTTGCACACCGGGCAGCGCCGGTTAGCTATGGTTAAATTATTCTCGGCTCCACTAAGTGTCCTCTTCAGTTTTTCCCTTGAAACTAGTCTAACTCTCAACCTAAGCACTCAAACAGCATCCTACAGCCCAGCACTTGCTCAGACCTTATAGCAAGCACTAATATACCCTAACACTTGATTGCCCAGCACGGCAAGGCTTTGTACTCACCCATCACCAACCAAGCGACTAAGCAGCTCACCCTACTATTCAGGCATGACCAAAGGGCAATTTCAGGTGTACTCTCCAGTCCAGCTGGTGAATCTGGGTATCCTGAGGCAATGTTACAACTGCCTTATGTACACAGACAACCCTCTCCTCCTACCACAAAACACTAACATATGCGAGACATGCAATTATACAGCCAAACTGGAGGCTAAGATGTCTCCTCACAAGACTGGAACAGACAGTCAAGAGGAAAAGTTTAACACTTGCACCACACCTCCAGCCACACACTGACCTACTAAGCCAGCACTGGCAAAAAATACACATAAATACACAAAATCATACTCGGAGGCTCTAAATAAAAACCTGCAAAAGCATCAGAGACCTCCAAAGCAGACACCCAAACAACCTGCACCTCCCATTACAAACCAGACAACACATAAAACACAAAATCAGTGTGCTGCACAATCACAGCCCTTAAGGCAAAATAACATACCTAACACACTAGTAATAGGTGACACTGACATCCCACTCACTAGGCTGGACAAGCAGAAGGTTAGTGTTAGCTGCCTGTCAGGAGCCAGAATCCACCACATAACACAAGCACTCAAGTCACTCCAGAACAAGTACAAAAATGACTCTGTCATTGTTAATGTTGGTGTGAATGATTTGAGATGTACCTCCCTGGACTACATGAAAAGAGACATGGAATAGCTCTCTGATCATGTAGCCCAGGCTGGTATGACCCTGACCCTGAGTAACATCCTGCCCTCACCAAGAATGATACCTCATTATAAAGAAAAAATGATAAATTTCAACAATTGGCTAAGCTTCTGGTGTCATTCAAAGGAGATCTAGTGTCTGTCAGCCTGGGATGACATGCTCGACAAGCCGTGTTGCTTCGCAAGAGACGGTTTGCACCTGTCACCCCTAGGCTTTCAAATACTGGCTAAGGATCTTGCTGCCCCCATAGTGCCTTTTTTAGGCAAAGCTCAAAAGTCAAACCCACCTCCATAAACAGCACAATTAACAAAAAACTGATTGTTATGCTACTCAACGCCAGGAGTTTGAATGTCAAAATGCATGCACTCGAAGCACTCCTCAGTATGGAGAACATCGGCATCTGTGCAGTAACTGAAACCTGGTTCAAGGCTCCAGAGACCACCAGCACCCCAGGGCTAAAAGTCATACCACACGTTTCAGCCACAGAAAACGGACCGAAACACAAAAGGAGGGGGTGTATCCATATTCATCAAGGATACCTACACCTCCAGGTTAGTGTTGCAGCATGATACCTCCGAGATCATCCATGTGCAACTAACATCGGTCAGATCTGCAATGCAAATCGTGGCCTGCTACAGATCACCCTCCATGACCCAGGACCACCACTCCACCTTTCTGGAGACACTGGAAAACATAACAGTCCTACAAAACACCCTGATATTGGAAGATTTCAATTACCCTACCATTAACTGGGAAAACTACTTGAGTACAAACTCCCAGGCCCAGTGCTTTCTGGAATTCATCAACTCAAAAGCCCTGGATCAGCTGATAAACTCCCCTACCAGAGGATGGACCTGGTCATCACCAACATGGGCGACAAGTGTTCCACACCGGAGGTCAACCCATCACTGGTTGGATTAGACCATAAACTAATCACTCTGGCTGTTCACACCACACCACCACCCCCAACTAAGGAAACCACAGTAAAAAACCTTTCTGAAGCAAATTTCACCTTACTTAAGACAGAGGAGGTAAGTTTCACAGCCCCCACGCTAAAGGATAATGCTGTCCAAGATGCAGAAACCTTTACAAATGCACTCTATGAGCACCTACAAGGATGCATGGATCATGCCCTCCCTAGCAAAACCAAGACTCACTCCTCTAAGAGAAGGAAACCAGTTTGGTGGACCCCTGCAGAAGGAAAGACATCCCTGATCAGTATCAATAAGAAACTAAGGTCCCTCATAAAATCATCCAAGGCTAACTTCAAAAGAAGAATAGCCAAGGATTCAAAAGATAACCACAAAGCCTTCTTTAGCTATATTAAGAATCTAAGTGGCAACTCGCAGATATGCACTGAACTAGTGCAAAATAGCACAAAATATACTGAACCTACTGATATTGCCAACATCCTGGCAGATAGATTCAGTGCAAACTTCACCCACCTCTCATCCCCAAAATGGCCCACAACAATACCGGAAAAGTGTAGTGTCCAGGAAATCACAGATGCACAAGTGAAAACAGCCCTTTCAAAAGCCAAAAACACAGGGTCAATGGGGCCAGATAGTGTCCCAGGCTGAGTCTTGCACAAACTACAGAACGAACTAACCCCCACCTAAACATGCTGCTCAACCTCAGCCTCTCCACAGGCTATGTGCCCACAAAATGGTGCACAGCAATGGTTATTCCACTCAGCAAAGGAGGGGACACAACTGACCCTGGTAACTATTGCCCCATAAGCCTGACTACCCTGGTCTGCAAGGCTATGGAGCGCATCATCATGGAACTCATTAACAAAGACATTGGGAACCTCCAAACACTTGACCCGACCCAGTTCGGCTTTGTTAAGGGCAGATTATTGTTTACATATAGCAGTAATATAGGAGATATCAGAGAAATTGTCAATAGAAACTGGAATATTTTGAGAGGAGACAATAAGTTAAGAAATATAGTGGGTGCTCATCCACAATTTGGTTACAGGAGAAACCAGAATTTAAAAGACATCCTCTGTAAAGAGAAAACAGCCACCCAAACTTGTATCCTTAAAGAAAAAATAGGTAGTATCCAAGGGAGCCCGCAGGATTTTTTGCAGGGGGGTGCAAACCCAAAGCCCCACCCACATAGCTCACCCAAGTCCACCCACCCCAAGCCCCGCCCACACCGCCATTCCAGTGTCCCATTACTTGGCTATTTCTCCCCATTTACTGTAGACACTGTTCAAATCTGTGTGCATACTGTTTTATGCTTTAGTTCTACAATTATTACAGACAGTTGGATTTAATTTACAACTTTTATTTCAGACATTATAGCCCAAACACTGAGACATTTACTAAACCTAAACAAAGCAATAGTCTTACAATGAAAACAGACTTGGCATTAAAGCTTCTCTACTTTTGAAACTCACAATTCAATGAAACAGCACTGAAACCCACATTCAAATGCATCTGGCCAGTGGCAGGTTATTTACCTTTGAACTGTTTTCAAGGAATAGGCTCCTTGCAAACCGTTAGGGCCATGCAAAAGTTATTTGATTTACCTGATTGTATTAATTATAATATATAATTGAATTATATCCCTTGTATTATACAGCAACACTTGTCTGAGTGTTGCTGCAAAGTAATCCGAATAATTCCACATTAAAGATATCTGAAACTAATGAAGATGTTGTTGTTAGAAAACTGTATATTTCAGTGTTTCATCTACAAATTCAGTGCCTGCTACCGTCAAAGAATAAATTGCCTATGTTAAATTAAAAAAATGGTAAGCTGGTATATTGCAATAGAAAATGGATGACAAGCTGAAACAGGTTCATAGTTATTAGGCATCTCATCCAAAGGAGGACATCCTGAGGACTGCAGCATACAAATTTATATGATGTAGGAATAGAACCTCAACAAGCCTTTACATTAAGATGCAAGTATTCTACTTGTGGTGCTACTAACATAGCTTTAAAACTTTATACTACAATAGAGATACCATTTGCTAAACAAAACAGTTGCACATTGTAAATAGACTTGGCATGAGCAGCAGTGAACTTCCATTTCCTTAAAACTCACAGTTCCTTGAAAATTCACTTGAAAATAAATTCCACCTGCTAACTCTAACTTGGGCATTTCACTTTCTCTCTCTTACAAACCACCACCCCCTCAAGGCCTCACCCTTAGTGCAAGAAATCTTGACAAAGCCTAAAATAAATAGGGACAGATTATAAATATGGCTCTCAGAAACTTAGAAAATTGCAAGAGTAACAGGATTTGTGTTAGTATGCATTTTTCTAAATGACATGACATCTAAAACTGAAAGGTCTCATTATTTAGCAACTTCAATCCTTTTTAAGAGTTATATGGGGCAAAAATCTGGACAGCTGAAGGGTATGCTACCTCCCTCTTATACACACACCAAATAATTCTGGTCAGACTTGAATTAGTTCTGGGAAGGTTTTGATCTGAAGTGGGTGAAATCCTGGTAGCTAGTGATTGCAGCTCAGCAATGTGGAGCATTAAAGCATTTTTAGCAGAGCATTGTTTCATCACTACCTATTGTGTTTGCACATAAGCTGTAGTTATTTCAAACATTTGCCTTTTTTGATTACTACAGAGTACATTTACCCACCAGAGCTACTGTGTTTTGACTTCAGTGTGGAGCTAGTTGTTGCAGGGCTTGGCTTTTAAGTAAGATAGCAATGCTTATTTACCATATACCATTAAAGCCACTCAACTACAAGTGTACTAACACACAGACACTGCTATAAGACACTGGTCTCCAATAAAATGTAATGAGCTTCTGAAAACACTGTAATCCTGTCCTTTTATTACAAATACTGTCATATGCATTTCAATACCCAAGGCTTATACATTATCTAGCTATGTAAATATTCTCTGCATGGCAACAACGAAAAGGCTTTCAATGCTGGTAATTCTTTAACAATATGCTTACTAAAGCTTACTTGCATCTTACAATCTCTGATGTTCATTAAACCATGGCTACTTAAACAGAACAGGGCACTGTGACAGCATGCAGTTCCTGAATAATAAGAAGCATAAATCAACAGTATAAAAATCTGATGGAAAACCAGAACATTTTGCAAAATCAAGGACAGATGAAAAGCCACAGTATTTGTGATCTACCTTGGATGGGGAATACTCTGCACACTTACACTGCATAACTGCTCCTTGCCTTCCTTGGACACATTCGAGCCACTACAATGGGGGCTGGGGTGCAATAAGTATGTCATAATTTGAAATGTCTCTGGCTGACAGTGATGGCTCTGGCACTCCTACCTCTCAACTTCAGAGCAAGAAATCTGGACAAAGCCATACATAGAAGTGGGACACAGGCCCAACAATAAGGACATTTTTTTAAATATTGCTCTTATTAACTTAAATAGAGCAGGTAGATCTTGCATTAGTACAAATTTTCTGAAGGGTATAAAATCTGAAACTCAAATGTCTGCCATTATTTTCTAACTTCAATCTTTAATGACTTGCCACTAATTTGCCAGAAAACCACAATTTTATGAAAAACAGACCAAAATGTGATGCAAAATACCGGTCAAAAAGGGACACCTTTTAATATTAACAGTTAACTTGAAGCAGCTAACAAAATAAGAGCATCCACATGCATTTCTGAAATAAAGGTAATCTATAAATGATCATTACAGTTATAATTGTAAACCCTCCACATTTTCTTCCCAATTATGCCTCAAAATGTTGCTCTTCCCTATTAATCCCTCCTCCAATATTGCCATTTTGGGACAATTGAGATGTTTGGATATTCCTAATCTACAAAGTGATTTGCATACCTCTCAACCTCTTAATGCAGGAAATCTGAACAAGGCCAAATATATTGGGGAACATACAAACACTACTAAAAATTGCTCTTGTATAAACTTAAAGACAGTCTTGCATTAGCATGCATTTTTCTGAAGGTTATGACATCTGAAACTCAATGTCTGTCATTTAATGGCTTCATTCCTAAATGATTTGCTAGAAAACCACAAATTTTATGAGGAACAAACCAAAAATAAGCAGCAAATATCTATTCATTCTGCAAAGATATGGACAACTGAGAGGTATAGTTCAACCGGGCTGTCCTCAGAAAATCATGCTCAAATGGAGCCAGTGCCCTGCAGCCATTCCAATGTCCCATTCCTTGGTTATTTTGCCCCATTTACCATAAACACTAATGTGCATACTGCTTTACTTCTGCGATGATTTAGGATTTCATTTGAAAGTTTAGGTCCGTATTCCACAGACTTCTTCAGAATAATGAATTGCACAACATGACCACTTATATATCCATGGCAGTGATTAATGAACACCACTTTGATGATTAACAAAACTCATTAGTTAATCCCCCGTCTCTTAAAGGTGTACACATAATACAATACATCAACACTAAAATGCTAAAATATGCTGATGGACAACATTTACTAAACCTAAACAAAGCAATAGTCTTACAATGAAAACAGACTTGGCATTAAAACTTCTCTACCTTTGAAACCCACATTCGCTGAAACAACATTGAAACCGCATTCAAAGAAAATACATCTGGCCAGTGGCAGGGTAAGTTTACCTTTGGGCTGTTTCCAACTCATAGGCTCCTAGCACACATTTTAGAACCATGGAAAAGTTATTTGATTCACCTTCCTGATTGTATTAATTATACTATATAACAATTGAATTGTATCCCTTGTATAATACAGCACCACTTGTTATTTAAATTTATAGTTCAGGACATTTTCCTTTAAACAATGAAACAAATCATATGAACCAATAATGACAACCTTTCCAATTCAGAACATTTCAACTATAAAGGGCCACTCTACTCAAACTTCTGTCATACAATCCACCATTATCAATTGATATGCAGAATCTTTGCAGAAGTAAAAGTCATCTGAATAATGCCACATTAAAGAGATCTGAAACCAGTGAAGAGGTTGTTGCTAGAAAACAACTTTATATTTCAGTGTTTAATCTACAAATTCAATGCCTGCTGCCCTTGAAGAATAAATTGCCTACGTTGTATTAAAAAAATGGTAAGCTGGTATATTGCAATAGGGAATGAGTGGCAAGCTAAAAAACAAGTTCATAGTTATTAGGCATCTCATGCAAAGGAGGACATACTAAGGACTGTAGCACTCCACTTCCTTAAAATACAAATCTACATGTTGTGGGAGTAGAACCTATAGCCTTCTGTATCAAGATGCAAGTATGCTACCTGTTGTGCTGTTTTAAAAATTCTATACCACAACAGTGATAACATTTGCTAAACAAAACAGTTGCACATTTTAAGTAGGCTTAGCATGAGCAGCAGTACATTTCTCTTTCCTTGAAGCTCACAATTCCTTGAAAATGCACTTGAAAATAAAATCCACCTGCTAACTCTAACTAGGGCATTTCACTCACACCAAACACACCAAACACACCAAACTCTTAGTGCAAGAAATCTGGACAAAACCTAAAATAAATAGGAACAGATTAACAGATTATAAATATTGCTGTCATGAACTAAGAACATTGCTAGGCTCTGCACCTGCTTCTGACAAAGTACCTTCTTGATGACACACAGGACAAATATATATCTGTGCAGTTATTCAAACCCAGATGACAGGTGCAGACCTCATCAATGACTTTTAATCAGGAGCCCACCTTTCCCTTTGTAGAAATGAAATATTTATTTTTGAGCATGTGCACAATTAAGGAATCGATGTGAGAAAAATCCACATAAAAATAGCAAGATGTGAGATAGAAATCAGTCGACATATATATGGGTGCATGGCAACATCTAAATATCTACAAAAATATCTAATGTACGAAATACCAACAGTTAAAAGCAATCTAAGCACAAAACATTAATAAAACCTAATCACATCTCAAACCAGTATTTGGCTGCACTCCTCCTGCTAATTATATACACCATCTTCGAGTGGTGCAACAGTGAGGAAAGGCCATATACCCTTTCCTAGTGTAACTTCAATTTTATAGATATTTTTTCTTTAGATATTTTTAACTGTTGATATTTTGAACTTTAGATATTTTGTCAACATTTAAGCTATTAATATCTAAACTTTCTACCTGTCACATCTTATAATACATTGTAATGTTTCAAGTTAATAAAAGAAGCAAGCTAATACAGTTCTTAGTTTATGCAACCCACCCACTCTGCATCATGCTGTACTCCCAGATCCCTTACTACATTTAGCTGCTACATCTGTTAGAAAATATATAATTAGAAACATAAAAGGCAGCAATTAATGAAATTTCTGTTTTGTCTACTTACAATGCATGGTATTTTACGGCAAACATAATTTTATGAAAATCCAGAGGAAGAGGTTCTCTTAAGATACAGACCAGCTCCCAGTGCCCAGTAACTATGGTAACTAATACTTTGCGAGAAGCATTATATGATATTGCAGTGCAGAATATATCCCATATCACCCCCACATCTTAGGCATCCTGTATTTCAGAGTGCAAGGTGAACTTGGGAGTTAAGCAAGTTAACGCAACAGAAATCAGGAGATTACCTACTCAAATGCTCACAGTGGGGCTTTTATGGAAATGTGAGACTTTGCACTAGATATGGGTAATTACTATACTGGACTTTACTCAAAGTTGCATCTTTTCTTCAGAAAATGTGTATTCATTCACATTCTCTTATTTTCTCAACATTTCAAGTCATTAGTGCTAATGGTTTAAATGTGTCAATGACTGCCCCTAATTACTTGAGCACACACCATCAACAAATAATAAAATAAATAAGTAAATATCTGTAACAGAAAATACATGAGTGGTCCAATAGAAGTTTTACCTGCAAGAAAAGCATTTTAAATTAGAACATATTTTGGTGAGAGCCCACGAGATGGTCCATATTACACTTCAACCAAAATGTTCGATTCTGTTCCCTAAATGGTAAGTGCACCACACCTGCAGGCAGGAGGTGGGGTGCTGAAGAAGCCAACAATAAAACAGTTTTTCTGCTGCCTTTCACCACCATAAATGTATGAACACCAAACAAAACACACCTGTCTACAAGTACAGTGTTTTCTCCATAATGAAATAATGCCTCGTGGACTGGTCACATACTCAGTGACCTCCTCACCCAGCCTCTGGCTAAGTTCTCCCAAGATGACAACCACCACACTAAAATTTTAGAGGAAAAAGTACCCCATCCATAAAACATGAAGGGAATACAGTTACAAACCTGTATTGATTTCCCAGTAGTTGGTCAAGAAACACACAATGCTAAAAAAAAAATAAATAACGAGTCATCCTAACCAACAAGATCATCTCTGACATTTTTAACACTACCAAAATTCCAAAGTGCCTGTTACATGTATGTGACTCTCTGTCATCAACAAATATTTAGCATCGTACCTGAATGACAGCAACAACAATGACAAAAAATCCCTAAGATCACTAAGTAGTTCTTGGGCCAAAATTCAAACCAAGCAAAACTTCCTAATAATAAACCACCACCAAACTGGAAGCCACTTGGTCTTGGACTATACTAGACCGGTAGAATTTTAAAATCTAGGTAACAGGTCAATAAAGCTACAGCATTGGCATCAGAGCATGAATATAGCAATACAAATACATAAAGACAAAATGTATAAGTTAATTACAAATTATTATTTATAAGGAACCAGTCGATAGCAGCACAAATCTTTCAGTTCTTATTGCAGCACCTTCAAGTGTAAGTGTAGGAGAGGAACGTTCCCCAATCAGAGTAGGGAAGCAGGATAACACACACACACACACACACACACACACACATCTTTAATAAATCTATTAGGCTGTGACCATGGTTTGTAATTTAGTAGGTTTGATACATACTTGTTACTGCAGTACTGAAGAAATTGCTTGAAACCACCACGAATTGAGTCAGACAGCATTTAATGATAAAGACAAAATAAGAACAAGCGCTTTTCAAATAAAATTGCGCTTCATCAGGTTACAATCTCACAGAAACTTCAGCTACCTTTTATAGTGATTCATTAAGCACAATTATTCAATTAAGTTAAAAATCACATTGTTAAAATATAATACATCAAAATTTCATATTTAGCAGCCTAGTACTCTATTTAAAAACTAAATATCTTATTAACATCATTTATAAATTCAGTAATATCCATGATTTAAAATTTTACCAATAAACTCATATCAAAAAATGCACAAAGTTCCCGCAATTAGTAGCAATAAGCTTCATTAACCATAATTGAGGAAGTAATGCCCATATTAGGAGAGAAGTTTGCTTAGGGTATGCCTTTTCTTGTCAGTCATTTTATCAGGTTATAACAACCACCCTCACTGTGTTACATTGAAATCATGAACACTGAGACATAAGGTAAAGATCAGGGGTGACAAACCAGAACATAAGAAAGCATGTCCCGATTAAAGCATAGTGGAATTCACCATACTAATATCGTATAGTATACAAATAACCATTGTAACTAGCGGCGTTCACAGGACATCTCCATGTATCTTGAATAGTACACAAAAGCCAGTTACTATAAAGCGGCTTATTATTTAAAGGCACGCTTACAGAAAAACAAACGTGCCATAGATCAAACACACAACTGTGTTACATCAACCGCATAACCATCACAAAGATGTTACATACCATGTCCAATCAGGATCATGGCATAAACCATAATCAAAAAGTAAATAGATGTTGTGCGGAGCAGAACGCTAAGATGTAAGGAAGAGGAAACAAAGCAACAAAAGCAACCAAACATCAAACTCGTACGCTCCCAGCACATCACCATGCTGTTCATAGAACTCCATTTCACCTCCAATGAGTACATTGGTTACTCAGAATAAATAAAACCTTAGTAATCCAATCTTAGGAATTCGATATATATAGGGCCGGCCAGTAAAGTAAAATTTAAAGATTGAGTAAATATGGAACATTAATTATCAGAATTAAAAGAAGTGTTACCCACACCAGTTTAAAAACAATCATATACGAACATTATCATATTAGTTAGGTTCCCAACAGAATATATAAAATATTACATACAAATAAAATTTTAGTCACGAAATACACCTACACAAATAGGTTGTTGCCCATGTCAAATGCCATTTTCTGTTTGTCCCTTCAAAGGCACACTAGCTGATTAGTCAAACACAGACTAAATCTATAATCACAATGGTGATATACAAAGTCCATGTATATAATAATATGGCAGTATGATGACGTATAAAAACATATATAAGTGGTATGGCAATATAGAAAAATACTAAAGTACAAAAAGTACAAAGAATAGTACAGAGCATGCATGAGGGTTTCTTCTCAACCTCAACGCATATTGTTGTTCCATTATGCCAACATCATTATTTGAATATAAATGTAAACCAAAATCATAAAACTGTCAGGGTCCAGATGGTTCACTTAAACTATAAATGGGCCAGCCAAATAATCAGGCTGATGTCCAAATGATCGTAATGTGTGACAACAACATATGTGGCAAAAAACTTTGTTATAAGGTAGCATAATATGTAAGTTAACGTTAATAGATGAGAGGGAGGTACTTGGCATCTATATTTTTACCATAATGGGTACTTCATCCAGGTCCTTGAACATTATAAGATGATCCAAATTTCAGACCTTCAATGGTAGTACATACATTATAAATTAATGCTTAGATCAGGCGCACCAAAAGGAACCAATTAACTGGGTCCTGACAAAGCTTGTTACTGCAGTCTGTAGATCTTAAATATTGCATGAACATTTTACCTGTCAGCATCAGCAAGTAAAAATCCCAAGATCATTGGCAAAATCTCCAAATCCCAAGTCAGTCCCCAAAATCCCAATATCTTGGCAAAACTCCCAAGGAGTGGGAGCACTGGCTGGCTACCACTACCAGGAACTGATCGATTCTTTTTTTTTTCTATTTAAATTACGTAGCGCGCGGCACATTCAGTCAGGTCTTGCAGCTGTAAAAGTGGGAGGGTGCTTCCCTCCTCCTCGTAACCTCGTTCTATGGTTCTGGCACTTAAATCGCGATGCAAAGGGTGTTCTTAAACAAGAATGCCCTTTCTTTAAAAAAAAAAAAAAAACTTTTTTTTTAAATTAAAATAAAATAAATTTCTCGGTCAGCCGATTCCAGGGGGGTGCAAGTGCACCCCTTTTGGTAGTATCCCATGTGGATATTGTAAAGCATGTCAATTTATAAACAAAGATTATACCTTTATATATCCGGTTAATGGACATGTCTTTAATTTCAAAGCAAAAGCCACCTGTAGGACGAGCAATTTAGTTTATATAGCGGAGTGCACTCAATGCACATGTTTTTATGTTGGTAAAACCAACAATATGTTTAAGGTAAGAATATTGCAACACATGTCCTCAATTAGGAACAAAGATGTACATAATGCTTTATATAAGCATATTGAGTCCCACCCTACACATAACTTTAAATTCAAAGCTGTTGTTAACGTTGTCATGAACAATAGGGGGGGGTGATGTTAAATTATTAACTGAATCTATGGAGTCCAAATGAATTTTGGAGTTGATGGCCCACAGAACTCCGGGTTTAAATGACTGTGTACCTTTAAAGCCAGCCCTGCAGAAAAGGCGGGCTTTTTATTAACTTCTATTGGTTAATTTGTATTTTAAATATCAGGAATTGCTTTGAGTTTGTGATCTGATGAAGGGTTTTAACCCGAAAGCGCTTGCCAGTGGATATTCATTTTGTTGGAGTTTCTTACCTATTTTTGGATACTATTTTCGTGTATTTTAATAAAGCAGTGGAACATCCAGCGGAGTCTCACCTTTCTTTTATCTTACATATTTTCCGGCTGTTTGGTGAGTCTGAGGCACAGGAAAGAACATTTTTTGGATATGCCTACTAAACCTGGTTGACTTCTTCAAGACAGTCACCAAGGCCATTGACGAGGGAAATGTGGTTCACACAGCCTACCTTGACCTCGCCAAGGCTTTCAACACCATTCCCCACTCAGGTATTACAGAAAAACTCACCAGCCTGAACATAAACCCCTACGTCTCGAGATGGGTTGCCAACTGGCTTACAGACAGAACTCACACAGTAAGAATAGTGTGCTCCAGGTCTGACTCAAAACCAGTCACAAGTGGTGTCCCACAAGGCTCGGTCCTGGGACCCCTACTGTTCGGCATATACTTCTCAGAAGTACAGGCAAACACAGGAGGACTGTGGATAACCAAGTTCACAGATGACTGCAAACTGGGAGCCATAACTGACTCTTCAGCTGACATGGACATCCTCCAAAAGGGCCTTATTGAGATGGACACCTGGTGTTAAAGTCATGGCCTCAAGCTAAATACCAAAAACTAAAAACTGAGGAAAAACAGAAACAAACCAAAAGAAAAAAGACTGCTGGATACACTCGAACCACTCTAAAAGTTTATTGTAAAGCGCTTTTCATCTGGGACAATACCCATACTTTCTCAGACAACCAGCTTACACAAAAAACACTCCTTAAATACAAGTTAATTAATTAGTTAATTAGTTAATAAATAAGTCTATAGACTTTTAATTTTTTAAAAAAAAACTTTTGATACAATTGAGTAAAAACTTAATGAACAATAGTAATTAATTAATAAAACGCCTATAGTACGAATAATGTAACCTAACAGCAAAGGCATTTTGAACCAACAGCAGCAAGCTTATAAATTTATAAAAATTAAAAACACAAATATGTATATACTTTAATACATGTATACTAAAACCTTTTTGATTAGATACAACTTATAAATATCTGTATAAAACTTGTTGTATGTAAAATTTGTTTATATAAAAAATTAAAAAAAAAAAATACACCATCCTATTGGCTTAACTCATACTGCCCAAGTATTTTATGGGTTATGTTCTTACTTTATCTACCCAAGTTCTTTAGTTTCAAAATACAACTGAGGGATATAGTTTCATTGAGGCCAGGATCTCTACTAAAGTCTAGTCTCAACTGCCAAAGGAGTTCTTTCTGCTCCAGTAAGAGGGGATATGGACCCCCCTTCCAATCCTCTGCAACTTGATCCAATACTCGGAACACAAACATGTGTGTTGGGAATTCTCTTAGCCTTCTATCGGTCTTCCCTACATAGAACGCAAAATAGAAGGATAGAATTTTTAAACCAGTAGGGAGATATAACTGTAATTCGAAGTCAGTTGTTTACTTGGCTCAGTGTGAAGGTTGTTCTGCATTCTATGTAGGGAAGACCGATAGAAGGCTAAGAGAGAGAATATATGAACACATATACAGTATTAGAAGGAATAAAATTGAGAACGCGTTAGCCAAACATTGAAAAGAATTCCAAACACACACGTTTGTGTTCTGGGTATTGGATCAAGTTGCAGGGGATTGGAAGGGAGGGGGTCCATATCCACTTTAATGAAACAGTAAACAGTGTGTCTCTTTGATGGAATGCTTTCACTAAATGCAACTGACATTTAAAGAGTCTTTCAATGATTCAGTAACTTCCAGTGTTGTCTTTCTCAAATGATTCAATAGTATGCCTCGAATATCATTAGTAGCTGCATATATAACTACGTTATTACATAAGATTTTTTCCTCTTAATACTCTCTCAAGCGGTTTAGGTACATCTATCAGTTTAAGAACTGGTAGAGAAAACACTGTAATCTTAAATTTATTCATATCATTTACCTTCTTGTCATTTGTTTCATTATACAGTCCATCCATCCTCAACCCCTTTTTCCCATTTCTGCACAAGGGGTAGGGGTGTCCCTTTCAACAGTGACAATCATCTCAAGCCAAAATTTACATCACTGGTTGGCTAGCCCTTCCTCGCTAGTTCATCCATACCACTCACTTGCATATACACACTCGCATCTATGGCCAATTTAGAGTGTCCAATCCACCTTCATTATACAGGCATCTAGGAGTAACATTCCATTTTCCCCTTTTAACAGAGTACCTTTCAATAGTTTGTGCTAGCAGCTCTTGGGCACATGATTTATCTAAATGATTAAACAAGTCACAAATCCTGCCTAGAGCTCTACATTTTAACATCCTCCTTCTTACGTCATCCTGCTCATTATATTTTTCCTCTTTACTGTCAGTTTTCTTAGTACTACTTTCATAAGAGTTTAAAGGAATTATGTCAATTTGTTCAGCTGTTTCTGTATTATCCTGTAGGACATTCTCTACACTTTGGTCTTCATGATTTGAGTTTGTCTTATTCTCATTCTTGCCAAGTTAAGGCTATGATTAAGTGGATGTTGGCTGTTATACGTATTGAGGTCTCGTTAGTGTCTCATCCACGCCCTCATTAGACAACTGCTCCTCATCACTCTTATCATCGTTATCTGTTCTGTTACTGTAAGTTAACTTTGTTTTTCCTTTTCATCCCTGGTTTCTGATTCACTAAAGAAAATTCTGTCTCTCGCTCTTTTTGTTATATTTGGCTTGGATCCATGTCATTTCATTGAGATATGAATGGTCATAGGTTCATAGTTAGGTACTAGGCTATCAGCCCAAGGACCTAAGTAACCCTAGCCAACAAGGTTCCCTGGCTTACGCCACCCAAGAAAGTTATTTTCCTGTGCTCCTGTTGAGCAGAGTGCGTCAGGAAATCCTTCTACGTGGCACACCTCATCACAAAAGGTTTCTCATCCAGGAAAAAAGAGGTCATTGTTCCCCTCTACTCATCACTCATTAGACCCATTATAGAGTACAATGCCCCTTTTGGTATGTACCTCACAAGACATCTACAACAACTGGAAACGCCACAGAAATACCTCACAAAGAGGATTACTGGCCTCAAACAGATGCCCTACGCAGACTGTCTCAAAAAAAAATACAGCTTTACACTGTAGCATATCACCTACTCAGGGACGATCTCTGCCTAACATACAAAGCTATATCAAACCCAGAGCTGTTGGACATGCTCCACTTAAAGAAATCCCAATCCCTCCGAGCTACATGCTCTAGGGACCTAAACCTTGTTACCACAATAAACAGAACATGCCGGAGGGATAGATTCTCGTCCCAGAGACTTCCCATACTCTGGAACAAACTACCTATCTATGTCAAGCAAAGTTCCTCATTAGCACTTTTCAAGAAAAATCTTGATGATTGGATGGGAGATAGGAAATTCACCCCGGGGATCACTTCTGTGGCTCTGCTTGACAAGGGCAGAGGGAAATAATTTTCTTGGGTGGCGAAAGCCAGGGTGTCTTTTTGGCTAGGCTTATATAGGCCCTGGGGCCAATAGCCTAGTACCTACCTATGAACCTAAAGACATTCCATTACTGCAAGTATAAACACCAAGATATTTATTTTTTTCTGTCTAATATGCTTAATAATTCACTTATCTTTGTACAGTGTACACACTTATTACATGGACCTGCAATATTATTTAATATATATAATCCAAAACTGTCATATTCTTACAAAAATTCATGATTCAGAAGACCCTCTATTTTATTTATTTTATTCTATTTTATAATTTGTTACCTGGATGGTGGGCTGATTTGTTGACCCTTTTCAGCCATGATCTTGGTACAAGAGACTAAGAAATAATTTTATGAACAGAGGTAAAACTTGTAATCCATATGGATAATAACAAGGACTAAACTTATATTTCAGATTCAACTAACATGTATTTGTTGAGTTTATCCATTTTCCTAAGCATTTGATATTCCTGTTTAATTAATATTACAACATATCAAGTCACTTGAGTGTTATATAACAACCAAATTGCAAATATTACGTTACCCGAACTTCACACATTCAGCAGTAGAATATGTTAGGGCAGAATAGTAAACATCATGAACAGTCTTTAAGGAAACATGTATGTACTAAAACATATTCACTGACACAAACTTCCAAACTGGATGAAGTTAAAACTTCCAGTTTAACCAGAAAAATCAAATAATCATCTGATTAACCTACTGATTCAATTGAATGCGCATCCACATTACTGTAATCATGAACAAGAGTCCATAACTATACTGCTCCTTAAAAATGAGACCCATTGTTATAATATGGTTCTAAGGTTCCTTCTACATGCCATATTACGTAATATAACTATTTACTGATACAATTAAAATGTTTCCACAAGAAACAGTTTAAAATAACACTTCCAACTTCCTGAAATCACTTCATGAACCGCTAAGTCCATTGAATAGTGACTTATTCCTTTGTAGAACAGCATTTAAGTAAAATACTGGATTACTGGTTATATAAGTATCATGAAAAGAAGCAAAGTGAATGCACCCGCTCTGCTTACGTCTACTCTCAGTGGGTATGCTTAAACGTCCCAGCCTCTTTTCTGGTTGGCTAATTCATTTTTAACCACTAGTCCACAAGGGGAAACTAAACTAGATATTCCTAGCATCTTTATAAAGATGTAGGTTTGCAAATAAATAAAACAAAAAACATACTTGCCACCTCCTTGCCCTGAAAAGGATAGGAGGAATGCAAGAAAATAAGAAATGAAAAATAAACTGCATCAGTGCCCAGTCACCTTGCATTAAGCATCTACTCACAACATGCATGTTTAAAAGCTCAAATCTCTTTTCTGGTTGGCTAATTCAGTCGTCAATCACCAGTTCACCAGGGAAACTGAAGTAGTTTTTTCAATGTCTTTATAAAGATATGGGATTGCACCTAAATAAAATAAAATGGTACTTGCCACCTCCTTGCCATGAAAAGGATGAGAGGAAGGCAAGAAAAAAAGTTGTACCAGTAGCCAGACACCTTATATAAAAATTCTAATTCCTTGCAGTGTAATATGGGAATCACTGAACACAAAACACACATATCATTGCAGAGGCTAGAGCTATGAGTGCACTGACACAACTACATGACACATCTTTACTAGGGTTGCCACCTTTTCAAATGGCCATAGTGGGACATTTTCGGGACACACATCAGATTTTACAGGCCAACACAAACCCACCATCAGTACAAAGGATAGAACTTTCCTTTTTTGCCTAAATATAAGCTTATTCCTGTAGCAGTTTAGTTGCTTATCCTGTTTTTTGCAACATGTATGTATTTTAGATACAGAAATAACTATTTTATGCAACTATTACATTACATATGGGACATAATTATGCCCTACAATCTCAGGACATTTGCCATTTTTAATATTTTTGGTCAGGACACAACCGCCCAAAGAGGGACTGTCCCTCGCAAAGTGGGACAGGTGGTAACCCTAATCTTTACTGCCTTTGTATTTTTTTTCTTTCAACAATACTGTATTTCCTCCGTTTCTTAATCATATTACTATCTAAGGAACTAGAAAAAGGAGGAAGTTAATAATATCACAAAACACAACCAAATTGTCCTTTCTGGTAGCCACATCACATTGACAAGGGTGGCTCTTGTTTCATTTCCAAGACAAAATTGTTGAACACCTTACACATCTTTAAGGATGGTGCCAGAGGCATACAAAACATAAAAAAATTGTCTGTTCCCATGAGAAAGGATGTTCATCCCAAGACTTTCTGAGAATGGTAGAGCAGCCCCTATGGGCAAAAATGGAGAACACAGGACTGCATTAGTGTGTTCGTGTGCTGTTAGAATGTTGCAGCACTAGCATACTTTGACAGATGCCCACTGCCACCATAACATTCTAAACTTTATCAATGGAGATTTATACAAAGATGACATTTTTATGCAACATGTAATCTTATTAACTCACAAAGCATTTTGATAACATTATTTTGGATTGTGTTTCTTACAAATATACTGTGCTTTAGTAAGAGCAGTAAAGAAAAAGAACACATACAATCATACCCCTAATATTTTTCCACGTCCCTTGTAAAACCACTGAGGATTACAGTCAAGCTCTAATGCCAAACATTATTTTCCTAATTCTTATCATTAAGAAAACTACAGTTTGATACAAACATTTTGTTCTGTTACCTTTTTCTAAGCTAATTATAGTATTATTCAAAATCTTTCATAATTTTAGACTGCCCCCCCCCCCCATTATTTTTGGCTTTGTCTAGAATCACTGAGCAAAGAAGTTGAGAGTTATGCAAAAAAATTAATTACTAAGGAGCTACTTTGCTACTAAAGCACAGCACATTTTGATAGTTTTTAATTTTAGTTATTTGTAGTTTGTGTTTGTCCAGAATTTACTGGGCTTTAATGAAAATAGTAAAGGAAAAGCACTTACACTATGAATATGACAAAGGAGAACATAGAGCTTTTGTAGTTTGACACTGGAATCTGCATTCTTAACTGTAATTTATGCACAGTCCAGCGTCCTCCATCTGACTGTATAATTAAGAATAGATTGGAGATCTGTTCACTCTGTTTATTTCACTGAAGATAAAATCTTTCAATGAGGGGAACGCAGTACTGAATAAACTTTATCATGAAGAGGATCATCATACACAGGACAGCCTGGACTACAAATGTACTTATTAAACAGTATGCACTGCTTTACTAGATAAAATACCTGCTGTAGAGTTACTTACAATTGTCTTCGATTGGGAATTGTGTTAAAGAACACGGTATTACAGTGTTAGCAAGAAATACTATTCTTCTGCAAATAATTTGCACCGTCCCACTGCATTTATCAATCTCTGTGACTACCCATTCAGAACCTTTTATATTTTTCATATATGTTATACTTTGTTAGTTTACTATGTAAAGCGTTATTTTATTAATATCAAAGATGTGTAGCTGTCTTTTTTCTTTCTTTCTGTCTAGCATACCAGTATAAGCATTTTATTTATTTGTGGTGGTTGTTGTGCAATGAATGCTTTTGTCACAAAAATAAGGCCAGGGCATTTTTCCATTTCAGGCCAGACATTCAAACCTGAGTACCTCTCAGAACTCTTCAGTTAAAGAACAGTTATCTGTAAACATTAATTCTTTCTCTGGACAGACAAACCAAGGTGGTGATTATCTTAATGCTTAGTAGTGCTGAGTGTTGAGGTGTCAGCTGGCAGTCTTACATGACACTTAAGGGAAGTAAGTGTGCAAGCCAGTATATCCTTCATCACATTAATGGGAGGCAGAGTGACTTTATGCCAGGCCTAACATCTAAGGAATCTCTATGGAGTTTAGGCAGCTAAACTCTGCTGATGAAAGTAGATCGGCAGGCATTGCCATATGACTTAGAAAGAGAAACTCAGAGCAAGACTGTGAAAAAGTGTGGAGTCTTGGATCCATATGGGATATTGGTGACAGCGTATCTGTTGTCTTGTGCATCCCTTCTCTTAGTTCAGACAAGCTGGGAGGATAGCAATCCCAACTCTTTAGTTTTCTGGTAATGGCAATGGCACCTTTGCAGCTGTCAGGATGGCACAGCTGTTGCCAGCTGCAGTATTACCTGACAGATGAAACCTACAATTCTAAAATATGTATAAATATGTATACTTCTCCTATTAGTTAACTGATGCAGCTTTCAAAAGTATATACTAAATAGTTGGAAGTGGATTAGTTTTGTGTGACAACCTTCATAATAAATTGATTTAAGGTACTTACATATTATCACAACCACATTTCCGAACTTGCAGAAATGGAAGCGTTTATGCGAAAATGTGTTTCTTAACCTTAAGGGGTGTATTAAGCAAGTAATTAGTAGTGGGTGACATTGGGATTGAGGCCTGAAGAGGACCAAGAGTCAAATTTTCGGCTCCTCTGGGGTGTGTTTCACTTGTTCCACGACCTGCACAGTGCTGCACTGCATCTCAGTTCCTGCATTCCTGAGCAGAACCCCTCAGCAAAGGCAAGTTAGTCAGGGACATACCATGTAACACCCCCAATCAAATACATTACAGTAAGTCTCTGCCGTAATTATATAGTATGTTTACAATAGTAATACCGAACTCTGGCCTCTTCTCATCTTCGCACTGTTGTCAAAATCTGTTATCTTCCGGTGTACACCACCTGCTAAGCTTCAATTTTCCTACTCTTACAAAATGCAACCATTAGCTTAAATTACATATGAAAAAGCAGCATTGTAAATGAAACTCAGTTACCTACCAAAAGTATGTCATACTTAAGTACATTAACTGAAAAACTACAATACCGCCAAAAACATTAGTACTCCCAACTTTCCCTATTAAAAACGAGAATGGAATCAGCTGTAAACATCATCCACCTCCATGGTGTGAAATCATTAAGAATGTAACGGTTCATTAAACATTGATTGAAAACCTTGGTTACAAATAAAAAGTGTACCTGAAGCAAACTTTCCATTTCTGTGTTTTCCTTCTGTGAACGACTCCTTCTACTCTGTAAAAAGATTCCAACAGACAGTATGAGACCAGCCATAATAACTCAAGCGTGAGTTTGTAAGGCACACAAAACAGGTACAGGATTTCTTAAACTGTTCCTGTCCCTGAAAGTAATGTAAACATTTTGGCCAGTAATAAGGACTATGATGAGCAGTTTGAAGGGTTTCAGGCACTTGTTTGTCTGCAGTATGCGCTTTTCACAACCGTGAAAATGTGGTTGTGATAATACGTAAGTACCTGATTTAATTCTACTTGTGACAGACTGCAGGAAATTTTGCTTTGATCATAGAATGTTAAATTATGAGCCACTGCTCAAAACTTAAAATTACTCTCCTATGTTCATACAAATTCACTTACCTTACGGTCCAGTTAGTGCCACTGGGGAGACTAACCTAATTTCTCAACTGTCTCCAGAGTACTGTCCAATGAACTGACTTGCTTAGACAAATGGAGGCTAAGGGGATCAAACTCTGAACTACAAGAAAGAGCTCATAGTCTTAATCTTCTGCACTGCTAGGTGACTATAAGTCAAACAACTTTCATTTGATACCATATATTTAGAGGTACTACTGAAACCCGAAACACATATGACATACAGTTCTTGCCCATTTCTATTCTTAAATGCAGTTGGAACTCATCTTGGAACAAGCAGGACTGGTGCGCTTTCAGGGGACATTTTAATATGAGATTCTCCTTTATAGACAACTCAGACCAGTAAACAAATCAGAATATCTCACTAAAATATTATCAGCAACTCGAGATACACATTCCGATGTTTGAGAATTATATTTATTAACTCTCAATGATGTACTTATACTGCTATGAGTAGACTTGATAGTCCATTTGCTAGCCATATACATACTTTTAACTGCAGATAAAACATTTCTAGGGCTTTGTGTATAAGCAGATTAACACACGGTATTACACGAATGTATAAATTACTGTTGTTATGGCTGTTATACATCTCATGACTCAGTGCCTCTTCACTACTACCAGATTTATTGTCCTGAACACTGATTTCACTTCTGTTGCTGTGTCAATCAGTACTTTATTAGGAAAACTGCAGTGCATGAATCCTGCTAGTCACACCAATTATCTTCCAAACTTTCTGACCCAATATGTTTGGGTGCTTTTGACACTACACCAAGACAGTACATGAAATAATAATCTGTATTCCTCTACAGAGTTAAGCCAAAGCTCTCTCACAGCATTCAAGTTGTGATCTGAATAAATCAAAAGAAAAAGTGGCACTTATTGCTGTTTCTGAACTTTGAACATTTGCTTCAGTAAAAATACATAAAAATAATAAACTTAACTGATGTTATTAGCTGTATAGTGGTAGCGCCAGCATCTGAAAGTCTTTCTTTTAACAGTTAGCTGGAACAACATAAATCTCATATTTCTTCAAATAACCACCACCTTCTGTTAGTTTACATGCTCTAATCCTGTTTTGCCTTCATCTGCAAAATGTATAACATCAGACTGCTGTTGTCTGACATTTCAGCAGTCAGTGTTATCACCTGCTCCTGAATGAGGTCAGCCTGCCTACAATAATACCAAATATATTGATGCAGTGAACCGATTTGCCCTTATAAACTGCTAGCTAATTTCTTTAACTGTGTTTGCAGATGTTATTATTAAGTGGTTATTAACTCATAATAAGGTGTTAAGTGCTTAACAATAGTTTCTATAACCATGTACCTGATTCTTTGGGAGAAATGAAATAACCATTAAAGTATATGGCAGTAGCACACCATACTTGTTCATGCACGACTACACCAACAGCATGTGCCGGTGTTTCACTGGGGCATGCACAGATGTGCTGGTGTTTGATTGAGGTGTGTACAGCACTGTCTGAGTGCATCACAGAGACAACAGTGTCCATAGATCCAGTTTGGAGGACAGCAAACATGCAACAGCTTGCACAAGCTGGCAATGACAGTACATTCTTGTAATTCTAATACCATGTCATATAGTTGCACAAATACATAAGTCAAGACAGTCAAGGTAAGATGCAGAAAACATTATGTGCATTTGTCAAGAACCTTTGCTCAACAGACCATTTATATGATCATATAATTCATCGTACCCATGAGCTATAATGCTCATGTTAAGTTATAGTACTGAATAACCTCACATATGGCAATACATGTAACAACCAAGTTCTTCTGAAAGGGGGCCACATGGCCACACTGAAGTTAGACATCTGAAAGTGGTGCCAATATATTAGAAATATACAGTAATATATCGGATATATTGAAAAGTAAGACTAGGGCTGATATTCTGTTACAGATGCCTAGAAAGCCATTGGATCATGTTATTCATTGGGATTTTCCCCTTGTAAATCACAAAAGGGGATTCTTACAGAAAAAAAAACAATGCTACTGCGAACCTAAACAAACCTTAGCACTTAATGCTACTATATTAGCCTTTTCACTTCTTATTAGCTTATCCCTATGGGCATGGTGAGTATATATGTGCTGTCTGTAGAAGGGAAGGGTCCAGATCCATACAGATAATCAACAGACTGAACAAAAGTCCCCAAACATGGGGTCCGATTAGAGACCAGCAGTGTCCTGCAACCCTGAGGGATGCTTACAGACTATGTAAATGGCCTTGGGTAAATGAAATGAGGACTTCATGGTCACTAAAAATGGAGAACATCGATATCTGTGCAGTAACTGAGACCTGTTTCAAGGCTCCAGAGAGCACCCCTGCAATACCAGGCTAGGTGGAGGAGTGTCAATATTCACCAAGGATATTCACACCCCAGGCCTATTCTAAACATACTGGAAAATATTAAGATAGAACCAAAACACCCTAATACTGGGTGATTTTAACTACCCTGCCATTAACTGGGAAAACTACTCATGTCCCAACACCTTTAACAAAGG
Source organism: Protopterus annectens (assembly GCF_019279795.1). Lineage (NCBI taxonomy): Eukaryota > Metazoa > Chordata > Ceratodontiformes > Protopteridae > Protopterus > Protopterus annectens. The sequence continues at coordinate 1,229,288,092 of NC_056727.1, read as the reverse complement.
AAGAAACTTTTGCAGAAAAGAGGAAAATTGCCAACTTCACCCCACTCTCACCCCCTAATGGCCCATCTAAAGCCAAGAATACAGCATCCATGGGACCAGATGACATCCCGGCTGTGTACTACATGAACTACAATATGAACTGGCACCTCACCACCTAGTCATGTGTTTAATCATAGCCTCACCCTCAGTTCGTGCACCACACTGAGTGGCTTAGAGCACAGTTTATCCCCTATCCACAAGTCCACCAGCATATTATCATGGAACTTATAAACAAAGACATTGGCAACCTTCAAACACTGACCCCACCCAGTTTGGGTTTTGTGAAGGGCTGATCTGTCTCTGAACCTGATTTGACTTCTGACTCTCTCCTCCCAGTCTCCCAGACAGGGGGTGGTGGTCCCACACACACTATCTAGACCTTGCCAAGGCTTTGACACCCCCACCCCACTCTGGAATCATATATATAAACTAACTGTTTGGGCATAAATCCCTATGTCACCCAATGGGTTTTGCTAAATGCTTTACTGATAGAAACACTGCCAAAAAAGTAGCCAGCTCAAATCCAGCCAGACACACAGTAAGTCAGTGGTACCTCTCAGGGTCAGTTTGGCATCTACTTTTCAGCATCAACTCCACACTATACAGGTCAACAAACAACAAGAGACAACAAAAAGCAAGAAAGATGAGAAAATCAAATGCTGAAATATTATATCCAAAGGAACATGAATAATGGGAAAAGAGAAATACAGAAAAGCCTGCAGAGCCATGGGCTGCCTCAAAATGCTCAGAAATAAAAAATGTGTAACATGTAAAAAAAACATAAAACATGTATCACAATACCAAGATAGGCAGTACACTAAACACAACACACATAACAAGAAGTGGGACACAGGAGAACACAGTGGTCTCACCGAGTATAACACACTTGCACAAACAGTCAGGAAATCCTTTTTGCAGTCAGGAAGGAGGTTATGTACCACACCAGAATCATCCTCATTAGACCCATTATCCAAAAAGGAGGTTATTGTCCCACCCCTATAGAATACCAAGGCCATGTCAAACAGTACCAACCTATGAACCTATGAACCTATGAACCTATGGAGAAATAGGACAGTGGGAAGTAAGAGCATTGACAAATTCACATCAAAACTGCAATACAGTAAACCTGTAGAACACTATCTGAATTATTTCCCAGTTCTTCTGTCAGAGAACTCAGCTTACAAATATCACTAATTGTGCTTCAGGATATTTAAGGTGTATCCAGGAATACTGTAAGGATCCCCAAATACCGCACTGATGGATCCAGACAATATCCCTGGATTTAGTCACCCCCATACCACTGGCCAATCTCAGCGTCCCTACAGGTTTAGTACCAAGCTAATGGAGAACAGCTACAGATTCCCCTGCATAAGGGAGGACCTTCCACAGACCCAGGCAATTACAGACCCATAAGTCTGACCAGGCTCATATGTAAAGCTATGGAAAGACTTATCATGGAATAAATTAATAAGGACATAGGGAACCCTCAAATACTGTATCTGTCTCAGTTTGAATTAATCAAGGGCAGGTCATGCTTTCTCAATGTGGTGGAAAGATCACCAAAATAATGGATGAAGATAGAATGGTACACACAGCATACTTTGACCCGACCCATAATATATAATCTAAATAAACTGGTAGTAAACCCCTACATCACTTGCTGGATTGCCAACTGGCTCATACATAGGATGCAGGAGCTCAAAATAGGGGAAGCTACCTTCACAAAGATATCAGTCACCAGTAAAGTGATTTGGTGCTTGGAATTCAACTGTTTGGCATCTACTTCTCTGAAGTAAAATCACATACCAAAGGCCTCTGGCTGAGAAAGTCTGCTTAAGCTAAGAGCAGTTACTGAATCTCTAAATGACTTAGATTACCAAGTTTGCAGATGACTGCAAGTTTGGAACAGTCATTGAATCCTCAATCAAATTAGCCGAATGCAGGAAGGTTTGTCTTATGCAAATAACTTTTGCCAGAATCATGGATTGAAACTAAATGCCAAGAAATGCATTATTGTATCCTTTGGGAAGTTGTCTACTCCAGCGAACGACCACATTGACAGTATGCCCCTGAGAGCCGACTCAGTTGTTTGGGATTTCAGAGTTTGTGCGGACAGTGACCTAACATTTGACCAAGATGTGTTCGCTGTTTTAAGAAAGTAACAAAGGGATTGTGACTAGATCTAGAGATGGAATTTGTTCCCCTTTACTCAGCCTTCATTAGACCAGTCATTGAGTATAACCCCGCCTTTGGCTTGTGTCTGTCCTGACACATGCAACAACTGGATCCCCCACGGAGATACCTTACTAAAAGGATACAAGGCCTAAACAGCATGTCCTACATGGACCACCAGAAAACCCTGTCAGTATACTCTGTATCCTACAGACTGCTAAGAGGTGACCAGAGCCTGGCAGACAGGGCATCCTCTGACCCGATACTGATAGATCTACTGCATATCATGGAATCAGGACTACTTAGTCTAGGGATCTAAACTTCTTCTACAACATCAACATAACAGTTTGGAGGGACAGGTATATCTTGCAGAGGATACCACTGCTGTGGAACAGACTCCCCATCCACATAAAGTAATACTCATCCCTCTCCATATTTGAGACCAAGTTGGATCTATGGATGGGGAATATGCAATTTACTCCAGGACTGCCCCCAGTACTATTAATAGACAGAAGCAGCTCCTAAATGTTTTCTTCCATGCATGAGTGCCCTCAAATTATCTATGGCATGATCTCAGTTATTCTCATTAGGGGTCGTATATAATTATCGACTATGGGATGAATAAGACCAATATAACATCAAATGGAATAGATTAATTCAGACACCTGTGCTGGGTTTAAAATGGCCTGCAAGGGGAGCTAGCCCAGTACCTACCTATGAACCTATGAGCATGCAAGGATATTTTATGAAGCAGTGTCTTCACTTAAAATAAGGCACAGAATATGAAGGCCTGTTAATAGCCTCAAGCATGAAGAAAGTCAGGGAGCAGCACAGTTGTTTCACTGTAATACTTATTGCTAAAAGTAGCACCAAAACCCTTGTTATCATTCTAGCTCATATTTGTAATCTGTCACTTAGCATGTCTTAACTACTGTTGTATTATTAAAAACCATTAGGGAATATTTAAAGATTCCTCTAATAAGTATATTTAACTCTTTACTCTGTAATGGGACAGCTTCTTTGGCTTGGAAAGTTTCAAAAGTTATTCAGTTATGCAAAAAGCGAAGGGAATCTGATATTAATAACTATTGTCCAGTTAATTTAACCTCTCTCTCTTAGGCAAGTGTTTTTAAAGCTATTTGGTGGAATTAACAAACAATGATGCAATAAATAATACATATGATATTAATCAAGATGTTTTTTCAAAGGAAGATCTACACTAACCAATTCGTTGGAATTTTGTGACCAGTTACTTCAGTGATGGACAGTGGAATGACCACAGCCATTACTTAAACAAAACTTTTGATATTTTATCACATAAAATTATTTATGATGTTTTGTTAGATATAATTTCAACCCATATATTATCAATTGGATTATTGAAAGGCTTTCTGACAGGAAACAATATGTTACTGTCATGGATGAGAATGCTACATTGATGAATGTAATCTTGGGTGTTCCTCAGGGATCTATGTTGTTGCCTCTGTTATTGTCTTTTCAAATGCTCTAGGTATGAGGATGTTGACTGAATAAATTTGCTGATGATTGCAAACTCTGCTTTATTGTATTTGCAACAATTATATTGAGATCAATAAGTATATGTTTATATTATCAAACTGGGCTAAAGAGTTTGCTTTTATATTCATTACAAGTAAATGCAATATACAGTTTATATAAAAAGTTTACACACCCCTGTTAAAATGCCAGGTTTTTGTGATATAAACAAATGAGACCACGATAAATCATTTCAAAACTTTTCCCACCTATAATGTGACCAGTAACCTGTACAATTCAATTGAAAAACAAACAAATTTGTTAGGGGGAAAAATATAAAAAAAAAAATGTACAATAAGTTGGTTACATAAGTGTGCACACCCATAAACTAATACTTTATTGAAGCAGCTTTTGATTTAATTACAACATTCAATCTTCTTGGGTAGAAGTCTATCAGCATGGCACATCTTGACTTGGCAATATTTGCCCACTCTTCCTTGCAAAAGCGCTCCAAATTTGTCAGATTGTGAGGGCATCTTTTGTGCACAGCCCTCATCAGGTCACCCCATAAATTTTCTATTGGATTTAGGTTTGGGCTCTGGCTGGGGCATTCCAAAACTTTAATTTTCTTCTGGTGAAGCCATTCCTTTGTTGATTTGGATGTATGCTTGGGGTCATTGTTGTGCTGAAAGGTGAAATTCCTCTTCATCTTCAGCTTTCTAGCAGACGCCTGAATGTTTTGGGCCAAAAGTGACTTGTATTTTGAACTATTCCTAATTCCCCCACCTTGACTAAAGCCCCAGTTCCAGCTGAAGAAAAGTAACCCCAAAGCATGATACTACCATCACCATGCTTCACAGTGGGCACGGTGTTCTTTTGGTGATGCAAAGTGTTGTTTTTGCGCCAAACATAGCTTTTGGAATTGTGGCCAAAAAGTTCAACCTTGGTCTCATCAGACCATAACACATTTTCCCACATGCGTTTGGGAGACTTGATGTATTGTTTTGCTTTAGCTAGGTCTGTATGTTTTTCTGTGTAAGAAAAGGCTTCCGTCTTGCAACCCTACCCCATAGCCCAGACATGGAGAATACCTGAGATTGTTGTCACATGTAGTACACAACCAGTACTTGCCAGAAATTCCTGCCGCTCCTTCAGTGTTAATGTAGGTCTCTTGGCAGCCTGCTTGACCAGTTATTGTCTTGTCTTTTCATCAATTTTGGAGGGAGGTCCAATTCTTAGTAACATCACTGTTGTCCCATATATTCTCTACTTTTTGATGACTGTGTTCCATGGTATATCCAATGCTATGAAAACCTTTTTGTACCCTTCTCCTGACTGATACCTTTCAACAATGAGATCTTTTTGATGTTTTGTAAGCTCTCTGTGAACTATGGCTTTTGGTGTAGCAGACAACTGAGTAAATGTCAGGAAAACCCTACTAGGACAGCTGAACTTTATTTTGAGTTAACCAGAGTCTCTTTAATTGATGGCAGGTGTGTACCCAAGAAGACCAAATGCTGTAATTAAAGAAAAAGGTGCTTCAACAAGAATAAACTTAACTTTGAGGTATACATCATTTAAAGACTATGTTTTCAGGCTATATTAAATTTAGAGATCAACAATAATATCAAAGCTCATAAACACAATCATTATATTTATGACCAAGGTTTATAAAACTACTACTAGAGGTCAATGTATTACACATAAAATTCCTTTATTGTGGAGTGAGTTGCTCTTGAAGGTTAGGAAGTCTGAAGCTTTAAATATTTCTAAGTATAGGTTGGATGAGTAGATGGGGGATTTGGAATTTCTTCCCAGTTTTGAGGAATCAGCATTCCATTTTGGCCTTTAGATCTGAATGTTACTTTCTCTGATGTTTGAAAAGCATTTCTTGTCCCATTTCTTACTGAAGAAGAAATATATAAATATTTATTGTCCTGGCATATTCTAATGTATTTCTAACATCTTACTTGGTAAACTAAAGGCAACTGGACTTTCTGATAATCTACTAACTTGGTAAGTCAACTATATATAAGGAAATGTATGTTGATTTAAGATCCCTGTTCTAGAAACTTCCACTGGATTGAACAAAGGAGTCTCTAAAGGATCATTATTGGCCAGTTTCGTATAGAGTTTGTAAATATCATTGGCTGTCTCTGTCTCTCTTCTGCTGTAGGAGGATGACAGACTACTTTTTCAATTGTCTTATCCCCTCTACTAAGACCAGCAATGCTTGTTTGTTGACTAGGCAGAAAGGTTGGTTCCTGGACCCTTTTTGACAACAATCCATGCAATAGGTAGAATTCAATAGATTTAATAACTGGTTGAGTATTTTTTAAGAGTGTTTTGTATATTATTGTGAGTAATGCAAATTATTACAATGTTCAATGTAGTTAAGAGACAAGAAGCTCATACAGTATTAAATGAAGTAAGAAATAACACACGAGGTAGAGCATCAGAATTAGTAGTATCAGGAACTATATAAATCATTATGACAATTTAACATGTCCTTGCTACATTTGTAATGCATCCATTCTCTCTCATTTTGCATCATATATTGAAATGAAATGGACAGGTAGGTGCAATTTTTAAAGAAGGTTTTACTGTATTTCATTTTTATTGTGAATTTGTTAATGCTCTTATGTCACACTATCCTGTTTCTCCATAGTGGCCATAAAGCTCTCACTTTATTTACCCAAGGCTATAGCAACATATATATATATATATATATATATATATATATATATATATATATATATATATATATATAGATAGATAGATACACATATATCCACATACATATAAATATACATTCTGTCTACTCTGTAAGCATCCTTCAACTGGTCTCTAATCGGCCCCCATGTTTGGACACTTCTTGTTCCAACCTGCAGCTTATCTATATGGATTTGAACCCTCGCCTTCCACAGACAGCACGTATATACTCACTTGGTTGACCATGCCAATGGGAATAAGGTAATAAGAAGTGAAAAGGCTAATGTAATAGCAATAGGTGATAGTGTTTGTTTAGGTTCTCAGTGGCATTATTATTTTTTTCTGTAAGGATCCCCTTTTGTGATTTACAAGGGAAAATCCCAAGGAACAACATCAGACAGTGGCTTTCTAGGCAACTGTAAGGGAATATTAACATTGACTTACTTCTTTAATTTATCTGATATATTACTGTAGAATTTCAATGTAGCGGCATGACCTTCACAACTAACTTTAGTGTGGCCATGTGGTCCCTATCAGAGGAACATGGCTGTCACATGTATTGCCATATGTGAGGTTATTCAGTATTACATTATAGCTAATGGGTACTATGTATCACATGATCATATAAATGGGCTGTTGAGCAAATGTTCTTGACAAATGCACATAATGTTTTCTACCTCTTGCCTTGACTGTGTATACTTATTTGTACACATGTATCACATGGTATTAGAATTAAAAGAATTTAGTGTCATTACCAGCTTCTGCAAGCTGTTGCATGTTTGCTGTGCCCAAAACCGGATCTATGGACACTGCTGTCTCTGTGATGCACTCAGACAGTGCTGTACACACCCCAATGAAACACCAGCACATCTGTGCATGCCCCAGAGAAACACCAGCACATGCTGTAGGTGTAGTCATGCATACACAAGTATGGCATGCTACTGCCATATACTTTAATGGTTATTTCACTTCTTCTAAAAAATCAGGTACATGGTTATAGAAACTACTGTTAAGCACTTAACACCTTATTATGAGTTAATAACCACTTTAATAACATCTGCAAACACAATTAAAGAAATTAGCTAGCAGTTTATAAGGGCAAATCAGTAGGCAGGCTAACCTCATTCAGGAGCAGGTGCTAACACTGACTGCTGAAATGTCAGACAACAGCAGTCTGATGTTATACATTTTGCAGATGAAGGCAAAACAGGATTAGAGCATGTAAACTAATGGAAGGTGGTGGTTATTTGAAGAAATATGTGATTTATGTTGTTCCAGCTAACTGTTAAAAGAAAGACTTTCAGATTCTGGCGCTACCACTATACAGCTAATAACATCAGTTAAGTTTATTATTTTTATGTATTTTTACAGAAGCAAACATTGTTCAAAGTTCAGAAACAGCAATAAGGGCCACTTTTTCTTTTGATTTATTCAGATCACAACTTGAATGCTGTGAGAGAGCTTTGGCTAAACTCTGTAGAGGAATACAGATTATTATTTCATGTACTGTCTTGGTGTAGTGTCAAAAGCACCCAAACATATTGGGTCAGAAAGTTTGGAAGATAATTGGTGTGACTAGCAGGATTCATGCACTGCAGTTTTCCTAATAAAGTACTGATTGACACAGCAACAGAAGTGAAATCAGTGTTCAGGGCAATAAATCTGGTAGTACTGAAGAGGCACTGAGTCATGAGATGCATAACAGCCATAACAACAGTAATTTATACATTTGTGTAATACCTTGTGTTAATTTGCTTATACACAAAGCCCTGAAAATGTTTTATCTGCCGTATGTATATGACTAGCAAATGGACTATCAAGTCTACTCATAGCAGTATAAGTACATCATTGAGAGTTAATAAATATAATTCTCAAACATCGGAATGTGTATCTCGAGTTGCTGATAATATTTTAGTGAGATATTCTGATTTGTTTACTGGTCTGATGTTAAAATGTCCACTGAAAGTGCACCAGTTGTGCTTGTTCCAAGATAAGTTCCAGCTGCATTTAAGAATAGAAATGGGCAAAAATTGAGGTTCATAGAATTAATCAATGTGAGTCATTGTTAAACAAACAAAACAGAAAATAGGTAAACAGTACGATAACACTTATGAAAGAGGGTAAATTAAAAATACATGTAGATTCTCAGTATTTAGCCAAGTATATTAGAATGGAGCATTGTTTCCTCACAGCAAGAGGTTCTCCTGTTCGATTCTCGGCTGGAGTGCCTTCTGTGTGGAGTCTGCATGATCTCCCCACGGTCGAGTGGCCTCCGAAAAGACATGCATGAATGGGCGTGCCTTTGCTGAAGGTTGGGCATCGGGCTAGAAACTCGGCACCATAAAAATCTACTGCCAGTCATTAGCGGACTGGAGTTCCACTGTGGCGACCCCTAACAAGCTGAAAAGACAAAGAAGAAGATTAGAATGGAGCATTTTTCAATTCAAACAATTGAAGTAGTTCTTCCTATTCCCAATGCTAAGCTTTTCTTTTCACCTGTTGCAAACCAAGAGTTCTAGCACATTAGGCTAGACAAAAATAGCTTGAACCCATGTACATTTAATACTCTTCTGGGCAGATGCAGATTTGTACAATGCATTTTAGAAGCTTATCACCCCTGAAGTGTTTCAAAGAGCAGTGAAAGAAATGACTGAAGATCTGGAAGGTGTTGCCATTATATGCAAAGATATCTAGTCTGGGTGTTGCTAAGCAAGACTATGATTATCATATAATTAAACTGTTAGACAAATTAAGGTGAAAACAATACAGTTGAACATGAATGCCAAAAATGGACCATGTCTAACTTCTGACTGTCGCAAACTGAATCTTCATAAGGAACAATTATGGATGTGCAAAAGCCTTATGATGATTTCCATCTTATGAGATTCCTTTTAAAGGTGTTATACCTTTCCACGTTCATCTTGCAATTGTCAAATATAAGAGTACCTCTTAGAAAGCTACTGGAAGTAATGAAATGCTTAAAAGGTCAGTTACTGAAATTCCTATTCTGAAATGTTGTGAATGGAAATGACTTCTTATCCTACAAACATATAACAGTCAAAAACATCTTGCAGCAATATTGCAAGAATACAGGATAATAGATTATGTATCAAGAGCCTTGAGCAATGGTTAAACATGTTCTGTTTATATTGAAAGGAAATGCTGACCATAGCTTTTTGTTGTTAGAAATTCCATGATTATATTTATGGTAAAATGTATCTTTGGAATCAAATCACAAACATTTCAAAGTATAGTCGAGGAATCTCTTCATAATGATCCAGCAAGAGTGTGAAGACTTTAGTCTTTTTGCAGAAATATAATCTGCAAGGTCAACATAAACCAGGTAAGCTAATGCAAATAACTGATACCTTAAATTGACCACCTACAAGAATGTGTAGAAACCTTACTGAAGAAGAATCAGGAATGTTTTTGGACTATCCTTCTATTATCAATGCCCCCGCGATGCTGGAAGAGTTTAAAGTCTGTACAAAGGAAGAAGTTGATGTGAGATGTAATAATGAATGAGTGACCAGAAACTGCTAAGTCACTCCATCTGACTATTCATATTTACTTCTCATATCATGGTGAGCTTATTTGTATGCTGGGTTTATTGTTTAATGGAAATACCATTATTATTCCTATTCAACTACAAGAAGCTGTTGAATAAAATATCCAAGTCATATTTAGAAATCATTAAATTAGACACAGCATGTTACATTCTGTTCTCTCCTAGAATCTCTGGACATTTATAAATGGTTCAGAGATGTAAAGTCTGTAATATGTTCAGGAATCATACTTAAAAATAAGAAACTATATCATAGCACAGGAATCATAGGAAAAACAAGGCTATTCTATCAGATGCCATGACTGCCTTGCCAATAACCACCCTCAGGCAATATTAAAAATTTCCCTGAGGGCCAGGCCTATATCTCTCATTGTGTATTTAGGGCACCTATTTATCTAAATTATGTCTGAAGGCTGACATAGTCACATTACATGACATGACATACAAGGTGAATTTATTCCAGAGCAAGGGAAGGTACTAGGTGGTAAACCTATCTCTCCATTTAGTTTTAATACTTGCTCAGCTAAAGTGTCTTGTGTGTGGAGACATGCGTGAATGGGCGTACCTTCATTGAAGGTTGTGCGTCAGAACTGGCAGCTCGGCACGTAAAAATCTACTGCCAATCATTAGCGGACCGGAGTTCTGCTGTGGCGACCCCTAACTGGGAAAAGCCGAAAGACACAACAACAACAACAACTTAATGTAAAATGAGATAGCTTGTTCTAGTACTGGCTACATTGTTTGAAATACTGAGAAAAATGAGGTCTAAGATTGTGGTCTGAATTAACTAATGAAGGGCCAACAAGAAGCAAGGAACATGATGGTGTCAAGTTGTTGAAAACTTTTTTGTGAAGAGTGTTAACTGAAATACACTACTTCAATCCCACAGAATAATGGACCATTATCAAAGGTCCATTATTTCAGATTTGAAGGGGTGGGAGGCTGGTATAACGGTTAAGGTGTTTACCTTACAAACACAAGGTACAGGGCTTGATTCTTCCATGGGGCAATTGGCTAGACTTAAAATGACCCACAAGGACAGTTAGCTTAGTACTAATCTATGAACCTATTAGAACAAATGTATTTATTGACTGACATTTGATTTCTGGGAGGTCCTAATTGGGTAAAAGCGCATTTTCAGCAGAGGTCTGGGGAAAAGGTTCAATCTTCAAAAATAAAACAAAAATATCTGCAGTTTAAATAATTATAACAAATTAGACATAATATGAAAACACTAGTTAAGAATTGATACAAGTTAAATGATAATCATTTAATATTTAGAGAAATGTTGGACTGTTTGTAGAGAAATTAAAGGTAAGTTAGTCTAATACAAACAGGAATTGCACTATGAAGTAAGGAAAAGACAGACTTATGAGAAAGTCAGGGAAAATAATTTGATAGAAGTGAGGAAGTAAGTGAAGAAGGGAGAGAAAGGAGGTATAAGGAATGAAAATGTACTTGTTCACATTTAGGGATATAATTTATCCTGATTTTGAGCAAGAATGGAGCCAGATTTTAGCTAGGAAGTCTTTCAGGGGGGGGGGGTTGAAAGATGGGGGGAAGGGTATTGACTTGATGGATACAGGTAATGAGTTCCAAGCCTTAGCAGCCTTGTACGAGTACAGTCAATGCCCAGCAGATTTGATAGGTTTGTGCACAGACAGGAGTTTTTGGTCACTGTATCGTAATGACCGACTGGGAACATAGTTGTGTAGAATATTTGTTAGTGCTAGACAGGACAGATGGATACTGGATAACTTTATAGGTGGTAAAAATCTGTGTATATGTTAGTTGAAGAGGCAGTTCTAACCAATTTAGGATTTTTAGTGCTATACAGTGGTGGGTTCTGAAAGGGGTATTTGCTGCAAATTTAGCAACTTTGTCATAGCACTGTTCAGGTTTTAATGTTTGTGAAGTCTGGAGGTTTGTAGGAATGGGAGCACCAAAAAGAAGTGTGGGGAGGAAATAAGTAGTGGCAAGTGTAGTTTTAGTTGTGTTGGTGAGAAGGTTTTTGGCTCTGTAAAGCATCCCTAGTTTTTAATGCACCATTTCTGATGAGTTTTTCTTATGCAATGTTGTACATGCAGACCTTGTGGAACAATGGTAGTGCATCTGACTCCAGAACAGAAGGCTGATTGTTTGAATCACGTCAGGGTCATCTCGTTGACATTCTAACACATAAATTTAGGTTCTACATGTCACATGTGTTGTCCCTTTCAGTGGGACTTCTAAATGTGTAGTATTATATGAAAGTGGTGTGTCTCACAAAAAAAAAATCCTCTGCACAAAGGTGGGCCATTTACAGACCCTGAAAACTATAAACCCATAAGTCTCACTAGTCTCATATGTAAAACCCTGAAAAGAATTATCATGGAAATGTTCGATAATGACATAGGAAACCTCCAGACACTGGAGCCAACTTAATCTGGCTTCATCAAGAGCAGGTCATGCCTACTCAACCTGGTTAACTTCTTTGAGGAGGTCACTAAATCAATGAATGAGGGCAAAATTGTTCACACTGCCTACCTTGACCTGGCCAAGGCATTTGGCACAATACCCCAACTCTGGCATTGTTGGCAAACTTAGGAAGCTAGGTACAAACCCTTATGTCATTTGGTGGATAGCTAGCTGGCTCACAGACAGGACACCCTTATGTCACTTGGTGGATAGCCAGCTGGCTCACAGACAGCACACCCTTATGTCACTTGGTGGATAGCCAGCTGGCTCACAGACAGAACCAACAAAGTTAGAATTGGAGAGCCCCCACTCTACAGTTACAAGCAAACTAGGCCAGTCACAAGCAGAGTCCCTCAGGGATCAGTCCTGAGACCACTCCTTTTTGGCATTTACTTCTCTGAAGTCAAGGCCGATGTTCATGGACACTGATTGACTAAATTTGCAGATTATTATAAATTAGGAGGTGTCACTGAATTGCCCACTAATACAAATGTTCACCAGGTAGGGCTGACACAGGCAAACAACTGGTGTCAGAGCAATGGACTAAAACTAAATGCCAAGAAATGTACAATTGTATCCTTTTGGAAATTAATCCACCCCCCTGATAACTATCATATTGACAACACACCCCTAAGAGTTGACCCAGTAGTCAGGGACTTGGGATATACTCAGACAGTAATCTAGCCTTTGACCATCGAGTGTCTACAGCAGTGAGGAAATCATTCTGTTGTGCGACTTATAGAAAAAAGTATTGCATCTAGGTCCAAGGAAGTCATTGTTCCACTGTATTCTGCATTCATTAGACCTATCATTGAGTATAATGCCCCCTTTGGTATGTACCGAACCAGCCATATTAAACAATTGGAATGTTCATAGAAGTTCCTTACTAAAAGAATACAGGTCATGTGTGACATTTCCTTTGCAGACTGTCTCAAGGCCCTATCCCTGTATTCTGTCTCCTACAGGCTGTTTTGAGGAGCTCTATGCCTGGCATACAGGGCATTGTCAGACTCCACTCTGATAGACCTCCTGCATATCCACAAAACAAACAGCACCAGAATTACTCATTCTAAACTTAAACCTTGCCTATGACATAAATAGGACCTGCTGAAGAGACAAGTATATATCCCAGAGGCTACCCCTTCTTTGGAACAGATCCCCATCCATGTGAAACAAAGTTTCGCTCTAACCCAATTCAAGTGTAACATGGACAATCGGATGTGGAACAGGAATTTCATCCCTTGTTTGGCACCTATGTCTCTAATGGACAGAGGCAACCTGTGAATGGTTCATATCTCCCATGAACCTCTTTGTAAATGTTTAAACTCCTAAGCCCCTGCTTACACTTGTCAAGGGTACTGGCACTTGTAAGGGACTTGGGATGCATGGCTAGGCTTAAAAAGGCCCTTGTGTTTGTTAGCCTAGTAAACACCTATGAATGTAAGATTATCATCCACTATCACCTCTAATAATTTGCTATGAGAAGTGACTTCACTGATTCTATTATCAAGTGAAAGGACTTTAGATTTTGTTTCATGAGAAAGGAATTTGGGGAAAAAAGCAGTAGTTTGGTCTTTGTTGGATTGAGCATGAGTTGTGAGTTATGAAGCCATATTTCAGTGTCTGCTAAAGCTTCCTGAGTCATTTTTTGAGGTGTACCATGTAGTCAGATATGCAAATGAGAGTGGAATCATCTGCATAGTGTATTAAGGTGGCCTGCAGTGTGCATGTATAGAGGGTGTTGGTGAAAATGTTAAAGAGGAAGGGAACAGGGATAGAGCATTGTGGTACACCAGTGGTGACTGGGAGGCAAGCAGAGAGCATGGAGTGCCTTTTTACTGGCTGATACCAAATGGACAGGAAGCCATTGAACCACAGAAGGGTGGACTGGGAGTGACCTATCGAGAACATCTGAAGTAGAAGTTTACTGTGACAAACTGTGTTGAAGGCTTAAGACAAGTCCAGAAATAAGGAAGAGACAAGTTTGCTGTTCTCTCTAGCTTTAATGACAGTATCTACATAGGTTAGAAGAGCAGTGCTAGTACTATGAGAAGGACGGAAGCCATGTTGTGTACAGGTTAAGAGTACTTCCTCCAGGATATAGTCTAGCAATTGTTTTTGAATACATTTTCAAGTATTTTGGTGAGGGGAGATAAGTTTGCTATAGGTCTAATGTTATTAATGTCTGTTAAATTTCCTCCTTCATGCAGAGGGATAATGTGTGATTTTTTCCAAAGAAAGGGAACATGTGATTCCTGGACTGACCTATTTATAAGGACTGTGACAGGATAGGCAATGGTATTGGTTGCTATTTTTAGGTATCGGCTTGGAAGGTCATCAGCTGAAGAGGAGCATGGTTTAAGTTTGTTTAAAGTGTAGTTTTATATAGGATGTGGGTACGTGTTTGAAGGTGAAAGTGGATGAGGTGATGTGATGATGGGCAGGGTTGGGCTTAGATGTTGAGGAATCCTTGGTTAGAGATGCTATACTATCTATAAAATAAGAGTTGAATGGTATTGCAGTTTTGAGTTGTGAGAAATCAGGAGAGGGATTTGAAATGAATTTTTGGCTGAGATGAAAGATTTCTTTAATGCACATCCAAAATTTTTTATGGTTGTGTTTAGCATTATTCTGAAAGTTATTATAGTACAGTTTTTTTCTTCATTTATTTGCTTTTTAGTAGGACTGCATGATCAGAGAGCTCTTCCATGTCTCTTTTCATGTAGTTTAGGGAAGTATGTCTCAGGTCATTCACACCAACATGAACAATGACAGAGTCATATTTGTACTTGTTCTGGAATGACCTGAGTGCTTGTGTTATGTGGCGGATTCTGGCTCCCGACAGGCAGCTAACACTAACCACCTGCTTGTCCAGCCTAGTGAGTGGGACATCAGTGTGCCTGACTATAGAGTCACCTATTACTAGTGTGTTAGGGATGTTATTTCGCCTTAAGGGCTGTGATTGTGCAGCACACTGATTTTGTGTTTTATGTGTTGTCTGGTTTGTGACGGAAGTGCAGGTTGTTTGGGTGTCTGCTTTGGAGGTCTGATGCTTTTGCAGGTTTTTATTTAGAGCCTTCGAGTATGATTTTGTGTATTTATGTGTATTTTTTGCCAGTGCTGTTTTAGTAGGTCTGTGTGTGGCTGGATTTGTGGTGCAAGTGTTAACCTTCTCCTCTTGACTGTCTGTTCCAGCCTTGGGTGGAGACAGCTTAGCTTCCACTTTGGCTGTATAATTGCATCTCTCGCATATGTTAGTGTTTTGTGGTAGGAGGAGAGGGTTGTCTGTGTACATGAGGCAGTTGTAACATTGCCTCGGGATACCCAGATTCACCAGCTGGACTGGAGAGTGCACCTGAAGTTGCCCTTTGGTCATACCTGAATAGTAGGGTGAGCTGCTAAGTCGCTTGGTTGGTGAGGGGTGAATAATGAGCCTTGCCCTGCTGGGCAATCTGTGTCAGGGTATATTAATGCTTGCTATTAGGTCTCGCAAGTGCTGGGCTGTAAGATGTTTTGTGAGTGCTTAGGTTGATGGTTAGACTAGTTTCAAGGGAAAAATTGAAGAGGAGACTTAGTGGAACCGGGAATAATTTAACCATAGCTAACCGGCACTGCCCGGTGCGCAAAACAGTGCATTATATGTACAAATACACTAAGTCTGTGCAGACCCTGGTGTAGTATGCTTTCTTTTTTTTTCCAAAACAGGTTTATTGTTTTAACATACAAGAGAAATATCATAACAATTTTATACAAGTAATTAAAATAGATATGATTATAACATTCAACAAAACAACTAAAGTATTTACAAAGACATCCACTACAATCAGATCAATTAATTAAACTAAAATACCATGCTATTGAAATTAGGATTTTTTAACAAATTTTGTAAATTATCCCATACAATATAATAAGATGTTTTTCTAGTTGTTCTTGACCTAATTGTGTTTATTTCCATATGGCACACTATATTCATAACATTTTAAATTCATTGAACGAAGGAGGTGTATCTGAAATCCAATTTCTGGTTATTATTTTCCTAGCCACTGCTAGAATAGACCATAACAAGGGAAGCTTAACCTTTTTAACACTTTGAGGTACAGGTGTGTTGAATAATATAAGAGATTTAGAAATAATTAAATTAACTGTAAAAGAGCCTGCAAAATTCATTAATTGACTTCCAGTATTCTTTCAATTCCATACAGTCATAAAACATATGAGCCCAGTCAGCATTAATTTCTACATTACATCTCTTACATAGATTATCTTTATTATTTATTTTATTCATCATCAAAGGTGTATAAAAGATCTATGTAAAAATTTCCATGTATAAAGTCTCCAGACAATGGAAGGCGTAGTTCTATAGGCAGATTCAATATATATTGTTTATCTTGTTGATTTGGTGGGTCCCCATTAATAGAAGTGAAATAATTCCAGTATGTATCTACACTGTAAAAAGTTTCTTGTCTGATAATTTTATGTATGTATGAAAGTTTACCTTTATCAGAAACTTTATGTTGTAAATTTAATATCAAGTAATCAATCAGTGTTGGAATAGATTCTTTAACTGTTATAGACATTAGATCTATTTTATTAATGAGATGTCTAAAGGTCTGAACCTCTAACCAGCAAGTTTCTCTTAGATCAAATTTTGTTTTAAGAAATCTAGATTTTTAACTTTATTATCAGATATCAACTGATACCAGTACTTTAGATCATTATCTATAGCTAAATGAGTTCCTTCAGAAGTAGATGACAAAAGCATACCCTGAGTATACATTATAGGAATATAATAAAATTCCATTCCCTATACTTAGGGTGCATGAATATAAAGTTACGATAGCTAATAATAATATTTAATGGGTAACAAACCATATGTTTAGGTGTAATAGGTGAAGTACAAAATTCCTTTAGTAACCATAACATGGAGTTATTTACAATCATATTTTATGTGTTAAGGAGATTTTCATGAAGTGCATACTAATTAGCTCCCAATAATCTTTCCATTTTGTGACATATGACTGATATATTAATAAAGTAATAACTTTTACAATAGAAGAGATAGTATATAAATTAAAGTCTGGAAAAGAAATACCTACTTGAGACCAGCTATTAGTATGTTTCTTTAATGCAATCCTAGGTCTATTAAGGTGCCCATAGGAAATTTAACATTAGTGTATTCAGTTTCTTGATAATTATTTTTGTAGGTGGAAGTATTATTGATTGTATTAAGTATAAAATCTTGGGGAATATTATCATTTTAATAATTGTAAGTCTCTCCTCCATAGTAAACAACATATTATTCCAGGTATTAAAATGATTTTGTATATTAAGAAAACGCGTATTATAATTATTATATATAATAGATTTAATATCTTTAGATAGTATTATACCTAAATAAGTTATCTGACCTGAATTGGGTACATATTTAGTAAAATCACTAATGAGAATATTTTTCGTGTATATATAGGTAGTATTTTAGTTTTCTTCATTAAATATTAAACCAGAAATACTTTTTAAAATTCATCATTTTATCAAATAGAGACTGCATAGAAGAATTAGATCCTGCTGATGTAATTAGAACATCATCTGCAAAAGTTGAATTTTGGATGTTGTATTTTCATCTATTTCAAAACCCTCTATGTCAGTACTGTTTCTGATCAAATAAGCCCAAGGCTCCATTATTAAAGTGAATAATAGTGGAGAAAGTGGACATCCTTGTTTTGTACCTTTAAAATGGGTATTTTTGTGAAACATATGTTCCTACCTTAATAACATACGACCTCAATCGTGCTATCTTCTGATTAGATAGGTCTCTTTCCTGATGTGTAGTGTGCCTTTCCTGCACAAGATATCCCGGTTACTGTTCATATCATGTCAGTCTTCTGATGAATGATCTTGGTGATGCCAATTAGGCAAACATTGAGCTCTTAGGACAGTATCATGGTCAAAAAGATGCATCTTAACCTTTTCCTGCTCTTATAGGAACAGAAATAGTAATGATGCATGTGTCTGTTTTGTTTCCCTGTGGGAGGCTGCAGGTTTATGATTTCTTGCCTCCAGCAGTGGGTGGGTGGTCTACAACAGGTTACTATCCCTCTCTGTAGATAATAACAGTTGTATACAGATTGCTTCAGCCTTCCAAACATGGTCCCTTTTGTTAAATCATGCATACTGTATATTTCAGACTCTAAAATGATAAACATACTGTGGGAAAATACAGCAGCTCTTGAGAAGTTTAGACCTTTTTTATTTTAGTTTATTATTTTTTACAATGCTGACCATGAGAAATGTTTAGTACAAGCAAATGTCTTTGTCTTCTAGATATCACAATTGGTGAGCCAGTCTCTCATATTTAATTTGATCTGTGAAACCCTGGTGGCTGTCTGGTTGATGCCCTCTCTCATAACAAACAAAGAAATCGGGAGTACAGACATGCATCAGGCACTCACAGAAAATGTTAACAAAAATAAAGATAAAAGATCTGCTACAGTCTGATCTCAAGAGATGTCCAGCTGCAGGTATAAAGCAAGCAGCTTTGAGCAAGTACCTATAGCATCTATGGAAAATAACAAGCTGCTTGCCTAGGTCTTCACCCTGCTGTATCCAGCATCTGAATGCAAAACAATCCATTTGTCTAGCACTTCATATTACATCTTCATGTACCAAGGAAGCCATTAAGTTAGAGTCATTACTGTAAGCATTTGAAAACTCCTGACACATTCCTAACATCCAGGACTGGTTTCTGATTTTTACCCAAAGTTCTTCATGCTACTATCAAAAATTCAGAGACACTGTCCTCCCTTCCCTCTTTGACTAGTAGTTGCCTCTCTATCTCTTATTAGAGGACCTGATAATATTTTCTTAGGCAAATGTTAGCAGAACAAGTCTCTTCTATTTTGTGTTCTCTTCACAGGAGGTTCAAGCTGAGGTACCGGCAGTGTATGTAGGCACTAGTGTGCATATTAATAAGCTACATGCATACATTATAGGTTCATAGGTAGGTACTAGGCTATCTTCCCGAGGGCATTTATAAGCCTAGCCAGAGTGTGTTGGCTTTCGCCGCCTCATTGATTAATTAACTGATCCTCTGTCAAGCAGAGCCAATGAAGTGATCCCAAGGGGGTATTTTCTGTTACTCATCCACTTGTCAAGGTTTCTCTTGAAGAGTGTTAGTGAGGGGCTCTGCCTGATGTAATTTGGAATTTTGTTCCAAAGCATGGGGAGTGTCTGTGACAGGAATCTATCCCTCCAGCATGTTCTATTTATTGTTGTGGTGAGGTTTAGCTCACTAGAGCGCGTGGCTCGCAGTGACCTGGATTTCTTTAGGTGGAGCATGTCCTTCAATTCTGAGTTAGACATGGCTTTGTAAGTCAAGCAGAGATCACCTCTGAGTAAGCGATATGCCACTGAGTACAGCAGGAGTTTTTTCAGTCGGGCTGCACTCTGTTTGACATGTATGGGCAATCTATTCCAGAGTCTGGGGAGTCTCTGGGTCAGGAACCTATCCCTCCAGCATGTTTTGTTTATTGTGATGACAAGGCTTAGATCCCTGGGGCGTGTGGCTCTGAGTGATTGGGATTTCTTTAAGTGTAGCATGTCCAACAGCTCTGGGTTTGACATGGCCTTGTATGTTAAGCAGAAATCGCCTCTGAGTAGACGATATGCGACAGAGTATAGCTGGAGTTTTTTAAGGCGGTCAGCATAGGGCATCTGCTTTAGGCCTGTGATTCTTTTAGTGAGGTATTTCTGCGGCCTTTCCAGTTGTTGCAGATATCTTGAGAGGTACATACCAAACGGGGCGTTGTATTCTATTATGGGTCTAACGAGGGATGAATACAGTGGGACAATGACCTCCTTTTTTCTGGATGAAAAGCCCTTAGTGATGAGGTGTGCCACATAGAAGGATTTCCTGACTGTTGTGGCAATGTGGTTATCAAAGGTGAGACCACTGTCCACCTGTGTCCCTAAGTCTCTTGTCACACTTAATGTTTAGTGTACTACCACCTATATGGTAATTCATGGATACATGTTTTTTCCCAAAGGGGATAACTATACATTTCTTGGCATTGAGCTTGAGCCCATGGCTCTGCCCAGCATCTTTTCTGTATTAAATTTTTTTTTTTTCCTTTTTTTAAAAAAAAAATTTTAAAAATTCAAAAAATAGAGACTGCATAGAAGAATTAGATCCTGCTGATGTAATTAGAACATCATCTGCAAAAGTTGAATTTTGGATGTTGTATTTTCATCTATTTCAAAACCCTCTATGTCAGTACTGTTTCTGATCAAATTAGCCCAAGGCTCCATTATTAAAGTGAATAATAGTGGAGAAAGTGGACATCCTTGTTTTGTACCTTTAAAATGGGTATTTTTGGTGAAACATATGTTCCTACCTTAATATAAGCCAATGTTCCTTTGTATAAATGCTCAATTAGATTTACAAATGCATCTGAGAAGTTTGTGCACTTCAGAAGGTAAACAGATAGTCCCAACTTACTGAATCAAATGCTGAACTTATATCAAGACTAATAAGTGTTAAATCTTTCTTTTCCTATTTGCAAAATCAATTAATGTTAAAGTTCTTCTTATATTATCAAAAGTATTTCTATTTACAATGAAGCCTGTCTGATCTATATCTATAATGCCGGGGATGATTGTCTTCAATCTATCAGCAAAAATACTCATAAACATTTTATAATTAACATTAAGTAATGAGATGGGCCGATATGAAGTACATCTAGTTGGATCTTTATTAGGTTTTAAAATTATGAAATAAATGTATATTGCCAAGATGGGGGTTATTAACTCAGTTTGGGCCAAAATAAAACCTTATGTATTAATGAATATGTACTTTTAGAAAGGATTTTATATATCTCTGGCATAATACCATCATTACCGGTTAGCTTTGTTTGATTTAAGCTTATTTATTTGTGTAATAACCTCTGTATATGAAATACTTTTGTCCAATAGTTTAATCTGTTGTTTATTAAGCTTTTTATTCATGTTTGTGGTTATAAACTCCTTTATTTTATCTTTAGGTTCCATGTTAATGTTATTATGGTTAATTTTGTGAAAGTGATTTCTAAATTCATCTAGTATTTCTGGTATACTAGAAACATTCTTCTTTTCCTTAGAGAAAAGATTTCTTTGATATGGTTTTGTTTATTCAACCTTTTGTTTTATTTTTAAGTCTATGTAAGTATTTGGGACTTATTGAATGACAAAACTTGTATTTCTCTAAAGTTATTTTAACTTTATGAGTTAAAATTTCTTTGTATTTCTCATTTAGTTTGTTTATTTCTTCAATAACTTTCTTGTCCATAATATTTTCTTTATTATTATGTTTATAAGAGTCTAATTTACTTTGAATATCTAACAATTCCTTATCCCAAGATTTCCTTTTATTATTATACCATCTGATACTTTGTCCATATAGATATGATTTTAAGGCATCCCAAACATAGACAATGGAGACTTCAGGGTATTATTTATGTCTAAATTTTTTACTTCTGAAAGTATATATTCTTTATAGTCTTTTAGTTGAGTTAAGTATGCTGGTATCCTTTTGATCTGAACATTATGAGTATTTTTATCATGAATTCAAAAACAATTGAATTATGATCAGATATAGGACATGAAATGATTTTGGAATTAATTAAATCTGTTACCATCTGGTTAGAAATAAAGACCCTATCTATTTTGAATAAGTTTTGTATCTGTTAGAAAAAAAGGTGTATGGTAATGATTTTGAATCTATCTGATTATTAATATCATTCAAATGATAAGAATTAGCAAAGTCATTTAAATGTTTTGCATTAGATGTAATTCTTCTTTTTCCTATAGTGGTAGTATCACTTTCATGTAGTATACAATTAAAGTCACCAGCTAAAATAATATCTCCTATAGAGAATGATATGATCTTATCAAGATGATGTTTCACTGTATTAATGCCAATTCCAGGTATCCAATATACATTAATTAAAGTGTAAGTCTTCCCATTAATTTGTATTGTAACCATACAAAACATTCCTTTGTCATCCTGATAAGACTTAATGGTTTTAGGAATGGGCATACTTTTATTCCATAAAATAGCCACTCCTCTTTTTTCTGAGTGTGCTCTGAACTAACCAATACTGTATATTTGTTTGTGGCTAGTTTATCAATATCTTTTTCAAGAGATGGGTTTCTTGCAGGAAGACTAAGTTGGCCTTATGTAAATTAATGTATCTTATTAGGCTTGCCCTTTTACACGGATTATTCAATCCATTAATGTTTAAAGAAATTCCTTTTAAAGATGCCATTTGGCATTTTAAAACTTAAGAATCTTATGATCAAAATAACAAATAACAACATAAGTAATGTTACATCTCCTCCTTTAGGTGTACCTTTAAATATAGCTGTATTTATTGAATCTCTTATGGGATTTTGTATAGGATTCAATTTTGTTTGTAGTGACAATGAGTGTACAAAATATATTGTGGATGTCAAAACTATATACATATAACAATGAACAAGTGAAAATAATGTAAGGATTAAACCTTGCATCCAGCCTGGAGTTAAAAACTCCAACTTAGAGTAGTATTTACCACTCAAGTTAACCCTCTACCCTAAGCAGCAGTACCTCAGCTACCACCTTATCAATTTAATACTGGTTATATTTAACTTAAATTAATAGCTTTCAATTCAATTATCTAGCAAGACAAGACTACACATTTGATAAAACAGCATCATATAAACTAAAATAAACTTTTTTTTTTTTTTTTAACTATTCATACTACTATATACATCTATGTAATATAATACACTTGTATTCAAATAGCATTCAAATAATCTTGATATTAGGAACCAAGAGGAGAGAGAGAGAAATAAAAGACGTGAAAGAGGGAGAGAGAGTGAAAGAAAGAGAGAGAGAAAAAAAGGAAGGCATATTTACATATTAATTTATTCAAAGTATGTAAAAATAAGTTCTAACATTCATTTAAATCAAAACGTTTGGCTAATATGGTTCAGACATTACATATATTAAGATGCATCTATTTTTTGTCATGTAAATGCAGTCAACAGCTTCAAAAAACCTTGAATTGCTTGTATATGAGCATTTTACTCATACTCATTATTGTCAATAGAATAAAATATTATATTTATAGAAATTGTTATAAATCATACTGCATAGTTATGCAAATTCTCAGAAACACTTGCATTATTGTAAAAAAAGCCATCTGTATTTTGTATGTCTATACTACTGCTTTAAAATATATCACATGACAATTTCTTCCAGAATAGAGTTATAAAGTTATTTATGCTTGTCAATCAGATGAATTAAATGAGTTATAGTAATGTATATGTTTGGAACATAAGTTTTTAACACAGATTAGTATGCTGCAGTCAAGTAGATTTTCAAAAACGCTTGAATAAATGTTTCATTTTATATGCCTTCTAAAATAAGACATTTACTTACTACAAGAAACTGCATCTTTTAAAATCATTATAACTGACATATTTTATGAATTATAACATAGATATTTAAGTAATTATATAAAATAACTCACATTTAAATGTTAAAGAGTTCATTTTCCTTCACATAGTCACATTTGCATCAGTTCTACTTCCTGGTACAGTGTTCTTCCTGAATCTGTGATGTGTCAGTGTGATATCTGGGTCAAAGGTCATATTGACTGCTTTCAGCTTCTCTGTGAGAATTCTGAGAGTTGAAGCTTTTAAAACAACTCAAGGACACTGTTCATGAGGTAGCCCACATCCCAGATTGTCTCCCTTAACATTTTGGCGGAAACTTGTTAAAACTAGTGACAAACATTCATTTAGCAGTGTAAATGCATCTAAACATGACAAAACCTTCGCAATGTATTTTACAGGTTATTACAGCCTCTATGTAAGTGAAATTAAGCCCAAAGTTATTAATAAGTAATAAAACTCAATATTTTTGTCCCAACTCAATTTTATGCAAATCTTATTATTTACTGTGTCTATATGATCAAAAGCATTTCTATATATTAATATGAAAAAAATAAAGAGAAAGAGTAAAGAAAAGAAAAGAGAGTATAAAATAAAAGAGTGTAAAGCAGAAATAAAAAATGTAAGAGAAAGCTATAAGAAGTATATACAATGGGATATTACTTACTGTTTATATTAATAGAGTTAAAAATAAAACATATTATTTACTATTATTTAGTTCTAATTATTATTAGTTAAAGCATGACAGATTATTTACAAACAAGCATAAGCAGTATAATCAAGAAAGTATAATTAGGAATAGCATTTGAAGAACATATAAACTTTTTACAAGGAATAAATATGTTATTATTCTATTAATCATATTTTCATTACTCTTCTCTCCCTGCCCTCCCCCACCCTTTACCCACTACATAATCTAAATAGAATGTCATTGTTTAAACAAAGAAAAGAAGAAAAGGAGAAAAAGAAAAAAAATGTATCAAATTACTGACCTTACTTCTCTTTTTCAGAAAGAGAAACAAATTGAATAATAGCTTGTTATTAGTTCCTCAGATATTTTGACTGGTTATGAAACAAAACATTTCTTTGCACACAGAGAATAACTTTGATTAAATCTTTTCAGAATATTTGTGGCTTTCTGGAAATGCAGGAACTATATTTAAAAAGATTAATAAAAGTAAAATGATGAGAGAAAAAGAAAAAAACATAGAACAAATCATTTGTTTTTTAGTCTCTTCTTCTTCTCTGAAGTCTTCCACGAAGTTTCAGTTGCCAGTCTCTTTAATGAAGGACTAGCCCATTCCATTTCCTCTATTTTATCCAAAATCTTATTTTTTTGATAAACAGTAAAGCAGAGTCTAAGTCATCAAACATTTTAGGACCATCAGGAAGGAAGATTTTTAGCTTGGCAGGAAACAGAAGGTATGTTTTAAACTGTGCTTTTTTAAGCTCCCTTATTAGTGGCAGAAAAACTTTTCTTTTAGCTATTACCAAGGAAAAATAGTCATTGTCAAAACGCACAGTTGTCTCATTAATCTTAACAGGAGCTTTAGCCCAAGCAGATTTAAGAACCATCTCTTTATCAAAAGATGATAGAAATCTAACTATAACTGATCTAGGATAGTTTTTGTTAGCGTTAGTATTAGCTATAGATCTATGTGCTATTTCGATACCAAAAGAGAATGCTTCTGGTAAGTCTAAAGTTTTAGGGAGCCATGTTGTTAAAAAAGAAGTAATATTGTTACCTTCAATATTTTCTGGCAGTCCAAAAATCCTAATGTTATTGCGCCTAGATCTATTTTCCAGGTCATCCAGCTTTGTTTGTAAATGTGTATTTTGTTTCAGCAGAAACTCAGTGTTGATTTCCTCTTCTTGGATTCTCTTTTCCATGTCATTCACAGCTTCTTCTATGCCTGTCATCTGGATCTTCTGTTGTTGCAGGTCTATATGTAACAAGTCTATTTGTTTTGTAGTTTTTTCTATGAAGGTATCTATTTTAGTATCCATTTTATCCATCTTAGCAGTAAGTTGCTGGATTATAGTTATCAGAGACTGAAGTTCTTTCTTGATGCTGGAGTCTTGAGAATTTGTCTTACTGGAACTCATTTCAGACTGATAAACTGACAGGAAAATTTCCAAAGTGATTTCTGACAGGAATATTGTTAAAATTTCCTTTCTTTTTAGATATAGTTCAAGAACTATATAAAACAAACATATTTAGAAAGAAAATTACTTCAAAAATTAATTTTTTAAGTAATTAATTCCTGTCAGTGTAATGAAATTGGTGGAGCTGAAGAAATCTGCTGCTATCCTGTGTTCATCCTTGGCCACGCCCATGTAGTATGCTTTCTAAATAATTATAATAGCAGTGTACAGCTATTCTCTGGTTTTATATGTGCATATGCAGCTTAGTGTGGGCACAACATACTGGCAATGAGTTTAAGCCATGTGACTAGATAAACTACAAGCACAATACTAGGAAGGGAAAGAGAAATATAGTGGCTTATTGGAGTGAAGAAACATTGTGTTGACAAATATGGAGGCCACTGATGTGAGCTCTACATAAACTCAACAGCAAGGGGTTATTAGACATCATCTCTGAGACTGGTAAAGAATCACACTGCAGATGCTAAAAGTTGCTGTGAAGCAAGGCTGCTTCATTGATCACAGGAACTGCAATTCAGAGACACATTAGCAGCAATTAGGAAAGGCCTTCTTATCAGCCAATTTGCGTGTCTCTGAATCATGTGATTTTACTGCTAGGTCTAACCAGCACTTTTCTGTGGTAATCACCTCTGGCAGCCCATGCATCATGTTGGCTCGGGCACTCCCTCATTCATTCTCTCATACATACACACACTCTGCCATACATTTTACCTGTCCCTTACTTTCCAGAACTTCCCTGATATATATTCTCTATTTTCCCAACCATTTGTAAATCATGGATAATTACAGTCAGTCAATAATGCCAAACATTAGAGCTTCAGTCTTTTTATTGTCCTGAAACTCCATCATGATGGTAAACCTGCTGCTCTATTAACATTTTAAGTGACTTCAAGTATTACTTAAAATTACCCTGGTGTCATCTAGTATTCCTCATAGCTTTGTCCATGTCTGCAACACTGCCATTTAGAGGTATTGGGTCCCCAATAGACGCGCCCTGCTCTGTTCCTCATAACTTATGGAATATACAGTCAGTCACTAAAGCCAGACATTTAAGGTTTCATTATATTTATTATTTATTGACATTTGAGTACAAGAAAAGTCAGACTGGGTGGGAGTCCATTTTCAGTGGAGGCCCAGGGAGAAAAGCTCCAAAATATTACAAAACATTTTAAGAACAATAATGTTACAGTCTTTAAAAATACTGCAAAAGACAACTGCAATTTAAACAGTTATACCACATTAGACATAATATGAAAACAATGAATAAGAATAGATGCAAGTTATATGATAATGATTTAATAGTTAGAGAAATTGTACTCATTGTATAGAGAAATTAAAGTTAAGTTAGCATAATACAAACAGGAATAGTAACATGAAGTGACAGAAAAGCAGACTTATATATATATATATTTGGAGAGAAAATCATGGGGGAGAAACTTA
Organism: Protopterus annectens; assembly: GCF_019279795.1. Classification (NCBI taxonomy): domain Eukaryota; kingdom Metazoa; phylum Chordata; order Ceratodontiformes; family Protopteridae; genus Protopterus; species Protopterus annectens. The sequence continues at coordinate 1,229,260,578 of NC_056727.1, read as the reverse complement.
TAGAAGTAATGAAGTGAGTGAAGAAGGGAGAGTAAGGAGATGTAAGGTATGAATAGGTATTTGTTCACATTTAGGAATATAGTTTATCCTGATTTTGAGAAAGAACAGTCCTAGCATTTGATTACGAAGTCTTTCAGAATGGTTTTGAAGGCTTGACGGGAGGTTATTGACCTGATGGACAGAGATACGGAGTTCCAGGCTTTAGCAACATGGTACAAGTACAGACAATGCCCAGCAGATGTGATAGGCTAGTGGAAAGGCAGGATTTTTTTAAACAAGAAACATTTGTATTAAATTATCACTTATAACATAGGCAATCATATATTTATATAAATGAAAACAAATCATATTGATGTATTTTAGTTGCAAACATTATACATCAACTATTATGTTGTTTTTTGTGAACATTACACATTACTTATAATCTATTCAGTCATCAGTGAAACATTACATAGCTCATTCAAATCCTGCCTTCTTTTAAACGTCATTCTTCCTCCAAAACATTATTCTGCATTTATTGTTCCCACAATTCACATTTTTTTCTATGTAATTTGCTCCAACTCTTTTCTAAAGATCCCATTTCTAGTTGTTTTTATCTCTGTTACTATATTCACTTCTGGTGCAATTGGTTTAGACTTTGGTTTTCATTTTCTAGTAATTGCTTTTTTGGTAGCCACCATAATTAGACTCAGCAAGGCCTTACTATATCTAGGAAATTCTGATGCTCTATTGTTGTTTAAAAAATAATTTCTTTGGTTACACCAATTTGCTTACTGTGGGGAATTTTTAAATTCTGCCAACTCATTACACTCCAAACAATATGTTTCCAGTTACCTCTTTTGTCCCCATCACACCACCAACATTTGCAATCTACCTGAGGAAAAATTATTTGGAATCTAGTTGGGGTATAAAAATGTATATGCAAACACTTTCAAGCAAAGATCCTAAATCTTCTACACTTCTTTGCATATCTGGGAGTCATAAGTATATCCCTCCATTTTTTTGTGAATTGCTTATCCCATCTCTCTTTCCAATCCTTTCTAATTTCCTCTGATTGATTCTTATAGTTATCATGAAATATTTTCTATGCCCTACTAATTGTCCCTTTTTTAACAGCAGTTTCTTTTCTAGATTCTACTAAAAACTCTACCAGTGCATGTCTTTCACCTAGGATCCCCCTATTTCTTTCTCTTTCACTATACTCCAATATCAATCCTTGATAGGAAGGCAATTTCTAGCCTACAGTCTAAATAAATTCTTGGCCACCTCCCATTCTATTACCTTTCCCTCTCTAATTATTTGCTCCCAATACCTTGGTTCCTTTGCCACTTTTCTCCAGTAAATTCCAGCTCCCTCTAGCCTATTGTCTGTATCCCTAATTTCAGTCATCCCTATCAGCAGAATCTCCTTTCTCCATCCCCTGTTGACTTATTTCTTAAAAATACTTTCTGATACTTTATGAATATAATATGTTCTTGACTTTTCTTGACTATCATACCAATTATATCCTTGAATTTCTGAGTTCCTTATTCCCCAGTGGTTCTAAATATAATGTTCATAACAAAGGGGAAAGAGGAGACCCCTGCCTGGTTTCTCTGCTCAGATAGACCTTATCAAATAACCTAGCCACTTTAATTTTTGCCTCTGATCCCTCACATATCCTCCTAACCAACCTTATAATTTTATCAGGGAATGCAAATGCTTCCATTGCCCTACTCACAAAATCTCAACTTAGTCTGTTGAATGCTTTTACTGCATCAAGACCCGCCAATAATAGTGGTACTTTCCTAAAGTCTGCTTCCCCTGGATCATCATTATTCTATTAATGTAGTCAAATGTTTGCCTTCCCGTCACAAAACCACACTGATCCATATCCATCAATTTTGGCAACACCTTTGCCATTCTTTTAGCCACTACAGATATAAACACTTTATAATCATGGTTTAGAATCAAAATGGGTACCTGTATGAAGCTGGATCTGGGTTTTTACCATCTTTAAGTATTACAGCCACCACCGCTTTCTTCTAGAATGTCAGTGCTTCTCCTTCTTTTAAAATACTGTTAAACAAAACCTCCCAGATCTTTTAGCAGTTTCTTCTCTCCTAAGCCTCCAAACTTTCACAGGAATACATCTACTTATGGGGACTTTCCTGTAGCTTGGTTATACATCACCATTTTAGCTCATCTCCTCCTATCCTAACTGTTAGTAACCGAGCCTCATCTACCTCTAACCTTGGCATATTAATTCTTCCATAAACATTTCCATTTGTAGCGTTACTTTATTTCAGTATTTCTCTGCTTTATACAGATTTTCATATAATTTCCAAAATATCTGTAGTATCCCTACATGATCTTGTTATATTCCTTGTTACAGGCTCCCTAAGCTTGACGACAACACTTTCTACTTTATGTTGCCTGAATCATTGTGCTAAAAGATTTTGTGCTCTAGAGTTCTCAAAAAAAAAAAAAAGTTGCTTAACAACAATCTTTCTAAAATCATGCATATTAGCACTCTGCAATTGCTCCTTGTTTTGTGAGATTCCACATATTCTGTAATACTTTAACCTTTGTTAGTCCTTCTAAATAATTCTTATTACTTCTTAACCATAGCTCTCTTTCTTTTATTTCCACCCTATTTTTAAACTCCACTTTAATTTTATACCACTCTCTAGCCATTTTCTGAAGATATTTCTCTCTTCCCAATAACTCACAAATAATTTCCACTACCCATTCCTTAAATTCCTCTCATTTAACAGATACGTGGAGAAGCATTAGTGACTAATTTTTATTTCATTCCCCTGTGTTTTTATTTTAGTAATTATTGGTGCATGATCTGAAATAGTTATTGGATGCATATCAAAACTTTTAATTAAATGCCCATGTTCCTGTGAAATATAATTTCTTTCTAGCCTAACATAGGCAGGAGTTTTTGGTCATTGGATCATAATATCTGACTGAGAACATAGTTGTGTAGAATGTTATTTAGTGCTGGACAAGCAGATGGATTCTGGATAATTTTATTGGTGGTAAGAAGCTGTGTATATGTTAGTTGATGGGGTAGTTCTAGTGGTGGGATCTGAAAGGGGTATTTGCTGCAAATTTAGCAAATTTGTTATAGCAGTTTTCAAGTTTTGTTTTTTCTGTGATGCCTGAAGGTTAGTAAGGATGGGAGTGCTACAAAGAAGTGTGGGGAGGAGATAATTAGTGGTTAGTATAGCTTTAGATGCATCAATGAGAACGTTTTTGACTCTAGAAAGCACCCCTATTTTTTGATGAGTTTTTCTTATGCAATTTTGCATATGGAGGTCAAATTTAAGATTATCAACCTTAATAGTTCAAAAAGTAGATGAGCATGCTAAGTCCACTTCAATTAATGTAGAACACAAAATCTCTGAATTGTAAGTGAGCTGCTTTTTATGGCAAAGATACAGGGATTGAAGCCTTAACCCCCCAGTAATGCAACCTTTTTAAGTGACTTAAGGTGATATTTAAAGTGCATCTAGTGGTAGCACAGGGGATTAAGGTTCTGCTCACAAGCTGTGTCAACCTTTTCCTTGTTCTTTTTAAGTGAGTTAAGATAATATTAAAAGTGGTGCTCTGGTATCTAGTAATACTGCAGGGGACTAAAGCTCTGCAGTATTAGCAAGTTGCTTTGTCTGCTGAGAGTGCAGGGCTTAAATATTTTTTTAAGTGGCTTAGGGTGATATTTCACATGCATGGTATCTAGTTTTCCCTCCACCACATACATCTTTCGTAAAACTGTTGTTCTATTATTTTTTTAAGAGAGTTTAGGTCAATATTTAGTGAATATCTTTAATGTTTACTTTTCCCACTGCCCCATACATCCTTCATGCTGTACAGCTGAGGTGCTATTGACTTTTTAAATGATTTTACAGATATATTTTCAGCACATCCCTGGTGTCTAGTTTCTCTACCCACCACATGCATCTTTCATGCTGCAAAACTGTTTCTGAAGTAACTTCTTAAGTCCCTTTACAGTAGTATTTAGACTTCCCTGGTGTCTAGTCTTCATATCCCAATGTTGCAGGATTTGCTTCTTAGTCTCCCCTCACATACAGACACAGTCTCCCACTCACTCAATCACACTGATGGACACACTAATCCATTCATCCATACGTGAACACACACAATTGAGATAATTAATTCCTCTGCATATACTTACGCATGCAGTCACACAAATACACACATTCACAAACACCCCACTACACATTATCCACTAAACTCTGCAACACTTACCTCTAATGGGATCTCAGACATTGAATGTAATGGGTGAACTTGAACTTTTAGCTGAGTTAATTAACTCAGCCAGCTGTACAAATGCCTTGCCAATGGCATTTCTGGGGGGAGAGCACATAGCTTATTAGCATATAGCTCAGCCGAGAAGGCGGCCTACAACAGTGATCCTACAGACCATGTAGGATCACTGTAGTAAGGCTGTCTCTAAATTAGCAGGGGAAGCCGCCAGTATTATCAGCCCATATTAGGGCTTACTGCTGGTGGTGGTGGCCCTTTCTGAGTCTAGTGTTTCCTGTAATTAATGCTCAGAACCTGCGTGTAGCAGAAATACTTTTTTGTTTCAATAAATGCAAATTTATATTGTTTATAGTTTTCTATAACAAGAGAATAGTTAAAATACATATTTAACAGTTATCATATAGGTGCATATCTACGCAGCAGGGCTAGTCACCCAGTGGTATAACCTTGGCTCTAGATGACTGTCACTGTTGAAGTGACACCCAACTCCATGTATAAAAATGGGAAGAAAGGGTTGAGGATTGATGGATGGATATAGGTACACACACACATATATATATATATATATATATATATATATATATATATATATATGGATTCACTTCATAACATTGAAATATCAAAATACTGAAACTCAAAACACTGAAACCAAAATACTGAAACTTCAAAATCTTGAAAACTCAAAATACTGAAACTCAAAATGCTGAAAACACATATTATGCATAAACTCAGTTTAAACAACATAAATCATAACAATTTCTACCAAATATATGCAGGGGCAAGCCCCTACCCTGCTAATTAAATATATCAACCCAAGATTGCACATAGTGTAGTTAAGTGCAATCTTGGAATAGATATATATAATTAGCAGGAGGTGTAGTGTGGGGTGCCCCCTGCATATATTTGGTAGAAATTGCTATGATTTATGCTGTTTGCTGAGTTTATGCATAATATGTGCTCAGTATTTTGAGTTTCAGTGTTGAGTATTCAGTATTTTGAGCTTTCAGTATTTTGGTCTTCAGCATTATGAAGTTTTGTCATTTTCAGTATTTTGAAGTTTCAGTGTTATGAAGTGAATCTATATATATATATATATATATATATATATATGTATATATATATATATATATATATATATATATATATATATATATACACACACACACACACACACACACACACACACACACACACACACACACACACACACACACACACACACATATATATATATATATATATATATATATATATATATATATATAGGTTCATAGGTAGGTACTCGGCTGTCTGCCAGAAGGTATCTATAAGCCTAGCCAGAATGTGTTGGCTTTCGCCATCCCCTTAGATTAGTTCCCTGTGCCTCTGTCCAGCAGGGCCACTGAATTGATCCCCGAGATAAACTTTCTGTTTCCCATTCACTCATCAAGATTTCTTTTGAAGAGTGTTAGCGAGGTGCTCTGCCTAATGTAGATTGGGATCTTGTTCCAAAGCATGGGAAGTCTCTGGGACAGGAATCTATCCCTCCAGATCATCCTATTTATTGTTGTGGTAAGGTTGAGATCCCTAGAGCGTGTGGCTCGTGGGGATAAGGTTTTCTTTAGGTGGAGCATGTCCATTAATTCTGGGTTGGACATGGCCTTGTATGTCAGGCAGAGATCACCTCTGAGCAGGCGGTATGCAACCGAGTACAGCTGTAATTTCTTCAGTCGAGCTGCATAGGGCATCTGTTTGAGGCCAGTGATCCTCTTGGTGAGGTACTTCTGAGGTCTTTCCAGCTGTTGCAGG